>NW_024429193.1:86954885-87032663 GCF_017639785.1 Mesocricetus auratus | reverse complement strand
AACTACTTTGAGTTCTGAAAAGGCTTATTCTATAATCAACCAATGTTAGAAGTCCTAGTAATACTTGTACAAATGAAGACTGACAACACCCTAGCATATGTCTCTAGTAAATGAAATAGTTTTTTGCTTATTACAATACAAAACATATTATAGGTATACCACACATTACTACAAGGCAAGCAGTTATAGAATGATCAAGATTGAACTCTAAAAGATATGCTAAATAAACAACAAGGGGTTTAAAGACGTGCAGAAATAGATTGCATAATGCTTTATTAACTTTGAATTTTCTGAATGTTAATGAGAAAGAATTGACTGCCGTGGAGAGAAATTAGATAATAGAAAAAAACCTATAGAATTAAATCAGCTGGTATATTTTAAAGATGTGCTGACCTCAGAATGGGAACCAGGATGTGTGTTATGTTGGGGAAGGGGGTTTGGGAAGAAGAAAAGTGACATATACCACAAAATTGATAGAGATTAGGGTTTGAACAAAAGACACTCCTTGAATAGAAAAGGTGATAACTAATCAAAGAGTATGGCCATTTAATCTAAACTAACTTTAAAACTAAGAAATGCTTTTCATTTTTTCAGATATTGCTTGCCATAAGGGAACTTTCCCAAATTTAGGGTTGAGGTAGGGTTTTGTTTTTATCTTTTCAGGATAATGAAGGCATCCAGCTAAGAAATCTGAAGACCACTGGATAAATGAGACATCTGGAAAAAAGAAAAAATCATGCAGATAAAATCATTCAGGAAAAAGATTAAATTACTGTATTAGTATATCAAATCTCCAACAGGATAACATTTCATAAATCTTCCCAAATGTTTGTTTCTGCTTTTCTCTACAGACATATAATACAAATGGCCTTTCTGTAGTCATATTCCAATTAAAAATTAAAGTTTACTGTGCCTCTTGGGAGAGTTGCTTGGAGCTGCACTGGTGTCCGCAAATGATTGGCTTCACAGGAGATCTTGGGTGAGGCCTTCTCTCCTTGTGCTGGGAATCTGTGGCAGAGACTGTGTCAGCTACTCACTTTGGATACCTGATTTCACTGAGCACCCAAACAGCCAAGGCTTTGCATACCTCATCCAAATGCAGGTCACATCCTCCATCCTGTCTGTCCTTAAGCTCTTTGTTGCAGTTTTCCTTGTGCCAGGAATTAAGGTTGAAGGTGGCATTGGTCAGTGATGAAGTAATGCAATGCATTTAATTGACCTCAGAGGTAGCACTGAATCATCAAATGCAGTGTTATCATAATGGGTAGCATAGATGTCTTACTTATGGTTTCTAGTGCTGTAAGACACACCATGACCACACCAACTCTTATAAAGAAAACATTTAAATGACACTGGCTCACTTACAATTTTAGTGTTTCATTTCATTATCATCATGAAGGGGAAGCATGGCATCATGCAGGCAGATGTAGTGCTGAAGGTGAGAATTCTACAACTTGCAGGCAACAGGAAGGTGACTGGATGTCACACTGTTGCTTGAGAAAAAGAACTCAAAGCCCATCCCCACACTGACACATTTCCTCCAACAACCCCTATTTCAATGAAGCCACACCTCCTAATATTACCACTCCATTTTGGGGCCATTTTCCTTCAAACACCACAATAGACAAAGCAATGTTCATAATAGCCCAGTCTGTAATGCTCAGCACAGGCAAGGAGAATTTTATGGTGGCATGATTCATATGGATCTTTGGTACTTGCTAGTCAATCTTTGTATTTCCAGGCATGACATAGATAAGTAGCTGACTATATTTCTGTTTGGTCTGTATAAACATAAAATTCTCAAGCAAATGAAAGGAAGGCTGCATTGGATCATGGCAAAGGCAATATGGGCCAGTGAGTCAATTTCAAGACTTGAGCCAGATTGCAGATCCAGCACCCTTGAAAGAAAGGGTGGCTTGGTTCCCCTAAGGAAGGATCCTGAGAAGACACCTAACAGGTTTACAGTTAGCCTTTCTCCAGTTCTTTCCCAGAGGGACCTATGGCCTTTTACAATGGGTATCTGTTTACTGGGGACCAAAAACATTCAGACTTCCTGGGGTCTGTTAGATACTGGTTCTGAATTGATGCTGATTCTCAGGGGTCCCAAGAAAGATTGTGGTCCTCCAGTTTTAAGTAGGAGTTTATGGAGTGTTATCTGATATCAGAATTACTGTAGGTCCCATAGGTACCCAAACTTATCCTTGTAAGTATTTCCCCAGTTTTAGAATGTGTAATTGGGATAAATATGCTTTGAAATTGACAGGATTCTCACATTTATTCCCTGACTTGTGGAGCATGTAGTTGGCTTTCTCATCAGGGAAATGTGGGGTCCACCCTGCTCCCAAATAAAGACACAGAGGCTTTCAAATGTCCAGCCTTAATGTAGCTTATTTTCAGTCATATTTTCTAACTTAAATCATCCTGTTTCTCTTTTTCAGTGTTTTGCTTCTGACTTTCAATTTACCTAATTCTATATATCTTTCTTTCCTTCTTACTCTATGGCTGGCTCGGTGTCTGGGTGACTTAGGTGTCTGGGTGTTTGGATGTCTGGGTGACTGGATGAATGGGTCCTGGCCCCTACCTCTATATCCTTCCATTTTGCTCTTCCTTTTGAGCCTAGGTTTCTCCTCCCATTTATTCTCTCTGCCTACCAGCCCTACCTATCCTGTCTCTGCCTAGGTATTGGCTGTTAGGCTCTTTATTCCAGCAATCAGGTACCTTAGGTATTCAAGGTAACATAGTTACAACCCAACTTCATATAATTAAACACATATCCTCACATCATTAGATAAATGCAACATAAATAAATGTAACCCATCTTTGCTATTTAAACCATTATTCCACAAGTAAGGGCTATTATGGCTGAAAATGCTAAATGGAAGTCTTTAGAGTTGCCTCTGCCAAAGCAAATAGTGAGACAAAACAGTATCACATCTCTGAAAGAACTGCAGAAATTAGTGCTAATATCAAGGACTTGAAATTTACAGAGGTGGTGGTTCCTACCACATCTCCCTTTAGTCTCCTATGTGGTCAGTGCAGAAGCAGATGTATAATGGAGAACAATGGTTGACTATCAAAAACTCAATCAGGTAGTAACTACAATTATAGCAGCTGTACCATATTTAGTGTCCTCACCTGAGCAAATCAACCCATCTCCTGTTACATAGTATGCAAGTATTGATTTATAAAATGCCTTTTTCTCAGTTCCTGTACCCCAAGAAATAATTTGCTTTCAGTAGGCAAGGAGAACAGTTTTGCTTCAGGGATATATGAAAAATCCTGTCCTGTGTCAGAACTTAGTTAGAAGGGTTCTTTATCATCTCTGTCTTGCACAGAGTATCACACTGCTGCACTGTATTGATGGAATTATGCTGACTGGACTAAGTGTCCAGGAGGTAGCAACAACTTTGAACTCATTGGTAACATGTATGCATATCAGAAAATGGAAAATAAATCCAAACAAAAATCAAAGACCTTCTACCTCAGTGAATTTCTTAGGAGTCCCATGAGTGGGGCATGCAGAGATATTCCTTCTAAGATGAAGGATAAATTACTGTACCCAACCCCTTGGCACCAGGAAAGAAGCACAATATTCAGTGGGCCTATTTGGATTCTGGACACAGCACATTCCTCACTTGGGTGTGTTTCTCTAACCCATGCACCAATTGACTCAAATGCTTGTATCTTTCTGTAGGGCCTAAAACAGGATAAGGCTCTTCCACAGGTCCAAGCAGCTGTTCAGGCTGTTCTACCACTTGGACCATATGATCCAGCAGACCATATGGTACTTGAGGTGTCAGTGGCAGATAGGGATGCTGTTTGCAGACTTTGTCAGGCCCCTATAGGTGAATTACAGAAGAGAACTTGGGGATATGGAGCAAAGTCTACCATCATCTCTAGACAAGTATTCTCCCTTTGAGAGAGAGCTCTTGGCCTGCTATTGGTCTTAGTGGAAACTGAACATTTGATGAAAAAAACACCAAGTTACCAATGAGACCTGCCCTGCCCATCATGAACAGGTTGTTATCAGACCCACTAACTCATAAAGTATGACATGCACAGCAGCAGTCTGTTATCAGGTGGAAGTGGTATATATGAGATCTGTCACAAGCTCTTCCTGAAGGCACAAGAAAATTACATGAAGAAGTTTCCCAAATGCCAATGGTTTATTCTCCTGTTACAATGGTGTCTGGTGCCAAACATGTACCTATACCCTCTTCAGGAGTTCCCTATGGAAGACTGGGGCCTGGTTTACTGATGATTCTGTACATTATACAGGAATCATCCAGAAGTGGGAACTTGCATCATTACAACCCCTTTCTGGGATAACCCTGACAGATACATGTGAAAGAAAATCTTCATAATAGGCAGAACTTCAGACAAAATGCATGCTATTATTGTTTGTTTTGAAGGAGAAATGTCCAGATGTGCAATTTTTCACTGATTCATGTCTGTAGCCAATGGAGTGTCTGGATGGTCAGGAAGTAAGAAAGAACATGATTGGAAAATTGATGAGAGAGAAATCTTAGGAAGAAACATGTGGATAGATTTCTCCAAATGGGCAAAGGATGTAAACATACTTGTGTCTCATCTAAATGTTCATCAAAAGGTCATATCAGTGGAGGAGTTCAATAATCAAGGAGATAGAATTATGCATTCTGTGGAAATCCCCAGCTATTCCGGTCATTGCCTGATAGACCCATGAGCAAAGTAGCCATGGTGACAGAGATGGAGATTGTGCATGGGTCTCAAAAATGTGAACTTCCACTCACTGAGGCTGACCTGGTTAGAGATGCTGCTGAGTGCCACATCTGCCAACAGCCAAGACCAATTCTGAGCTACACATATGGCAATATTTCCTTGGGTGACCAGCCAATTACCTAGTGGCAGGTTGACTACATTGGGCCACCATCCCTGATGACAGGATAATAACTTGCCCTTACTGGAGTTGATAGTCATTATAGTAATGGATTTTCCTTTCCTGCATATAATGCTTCTGCCAAAACCACCATCTGTAGACTTATTTACTCTAATGGTACTCCACCCAGTACTGCTTCTGACCAAAGAACTATATTCATAGCCAGAAAACTGCAACAGTTGACCCACAACCATGGCATCTACTGGTCTTACCATATTCCACATCATCTTCAAGCAGCTAGCCTGACAGAAAGTTTAAATGACCTTTGAAGACACAGTCTCCACACCATTTATGTGGCAGCAGCCTGGAGAGCTAGTGCAGGCCTTTCCAGAAGGCAGTATATGCTTTGAACCAGCAGCCAATATATGGTACCATTTCTCCATTGCCAGAATCCACAGGTCCATGAATCAAGGGATGGAAAGGGAGTAGTTCCACTCACTATCATCCCTAGTGACCCACTAGGAACGTTTGCTACCTGTTTCCATGACCTTAAGTTCTGCTGTCTTAGTTTTTGCTCCAATGGGGGGGAACACTTCTACCAGGATCCACAAGAAACCTCCCATTGGACTACAAACTCTGATATCACCAAGGCCACCTTGGGCTTCTTGTGCCCTTGGGCAAGAGGCTAAGAAACCAATAACAGTGTTAAAAGGGGTGATTGAAATAGATTACCAAGAGGAATGTGATTACTTCTCCACAATGGAAGTAAGAAGGATTATGTCAGAGATCCCAGGTTTAGGTGAGCTTGGGTCTCCAGGGGCCACTCCCCATCCCCTGCCCAACACCCATCCCCTTTATCTTCCTGAGGGCCTGCTCCTGGCATCCAAAAGACCTGCCCACAAAGGAAAGACTTCAGCCCTCCCAGGCCTCAATCCCTGGCGATCACAGCTTCAGGAAAGGCATCAGCCCTTCCAGGCCCCAACCTCCAGCAACCCCAGCTTCAGCTTCAGCTTCAGTGTCAGCATCCCCAGCTTCAGCTTCAGGAAGGACGGAGACCAGTGGAGATGATGGAAAGACCCCACCTGCACCCACTGGAAGAAGAGATGTGAAGAAGACAGAATAAGAGCCCACTCAGCAATAGAAAGACTAACATGACTCCACCAGAATCTACGATAATACCTGTCAAAAATGCTAATTTGGTTCCAGGGTCCATTTTCCTCCCATAGATTATGCCAGTTGCCATGGTTACTGTGAAACTGTGTTCCCAGCCTCCACAGAAGGAAGCAGAAGAAGGTGCTCAGAGAGTGCACAGACTGCCATGTTTTCTTCACTTTGTCTACATTTACCAATTACAAACTTCTGGTTTAACTAGCCACACAAATGTAGTTTATGTACTAAAACCCATCTCCCCTTTTAGAAATCATAGCCCCTGACTCCATTAACACTTCCTGCCTCTTAAGTTTTGTTCAGATATTTGTTTTCAAAGTCAAGCCCTCTCTGAGACATAAGACACAGACATTGTCAGATCTTATTTGTTTTCAGGCTCTGAGAAATGCATGTATGGTGTCTTTGCTATTTCCAGAGAACTGCTAATTGTGTCAGTATATAAACTGGACACCTTGTGGGATCAGAAAGAACATTTTGAAAAATAAAGAGACATGAGTAGAATATATCTATTAGCTGATTCGTTCACCCTCAGATCCTTTTAGCCAGCCCCCATGCTTGCCTTTTAGCATCCTGCCTTGAAGGGAAGTTGAGGCTGGTACTTGGAGGGAAATTGAGGCTTGTCCTTGGAGGTCTGCATACTCCTCAAGAACATGTTTCAAGGGATCTGACTGCCTCTTCTGACCTCCACAGCACCAGGCATGCAACAGTGAACAGACACATAGTCAAAACTAGCATTCATGAAAAATAAAATAAAAATGTATTTTAAAAATGATTAATATATCTACTTGTACACTCCACAGGAGACTTAGAGCAAAGATGCTCTGCCCCTTGGTCTCCCATTTCAGCTCCACCCCCCACACACACACATAATTGGCTTTCTGATTCCAAGTCAGATCCAAAGTTAAATCTGTAAGGTACCAAATGGCAGCTCTCTAAGGCATCCACTGTTTTTCTTGAGATTATGTTTTGAGAAATGTAAGGTTACCAAATCAATCCATGGGAGATGAGACTGCCACCTTTAAAGAGGGGAGGAGCAATTCTTGGCCTCACATCAATAAGTGAGGAAACATTTCACAGAGAGTGAGAAAAGGAGGAGGAGATCCACCGTTTAAAAAAAACTGAACTCAGAAAATGTATAAGTGCAAAGCAGCTGGGGAGTGGAGTGGAGCCACCACCAGGAAAGACTCAGTCCTGATGGAGAGACGATTCTATTCCATCCAAATTGAAGCTGCTGCTACTTCTTGTTGTGCTGGATTTGGAGCTGACCCTAGTCTGTGTCCATGCAGAAGCAAAAAGTAGTCTCATTGGAAAGAACTTTAATCCACAAAAGGTAGACTCATGGGGCTTGGGGAGGTCTGACCCAGGGGATGCTCCTGGCAACTCTGAAGCCAAGTGGGGCCTTTGAGGGGAGGGTTGTGGCTCCTCTCTGTGAGACAAATAGAGGCTTCAGACTGTGAAACAAGACCAGCCGCATGGTATCCATATCTAACAATTCCTGCAGTCCCTCACTCCCACTGAGAGACAGAGACAGGATCTTATGTATTTTGCCAACTGATGTGAGATCTAATCCTGTGTATGCTAATGCCCAGGCCCATGGATCAGAGTTCTAGTGGAAACATGTCCATGAAGTGTCCCTGCCCCTCCTCTCTTAACAATTCACTTATCTATTACAGATTCAGGGAAAATGGCATTCCATTCTTTCGACCTCTGACAAAAGAGAAATGATAGAGGAACATGGAAGCATGTGAGATTTTGTAGAGTACATTCGTCTCCTCGATAACTCTTCCTTAGCTCTTAAATTACATACCATGTAAGTGAGGTGTTCTTATCTGAGAAAGAAGAATTGGAAACCTGTAATGGTCTCAGGCCTACACACACACACAAGCTCAAACACACACACACAAGCACAGACACACACACACACACACATACACACATACATGCACAAAGTAACATATGCCCCTCTTTGCATGTACACATAAAGACACAGACAGAGACACACATACACACACTGAGAGAGAGAGAGAGAGAGAGAGAGAGAGAGAGAGAGAGAGAGAGAGAGAGAGAGAGAGAGAGATACTAAACCAAGATTTCAAAGCTGGGGCTTTTTCAAAAGTCAGAGAATAACATTGGTGACAGGAACAAATTTACTGGGGATTTAATAAGCAAAGGTCAGAGGCATTTCTGAAATCATAATGAATGAGATGTATAGCACAGCTTAAATGGAGATTATCATGAGTTAAATATTTCTGACTAGTTGTTAGCCACGAAATTCCACCCCTTCAACTGCATTAAAGGGGGTATTAATTCTCCTCTGTGGATTGGAGAGGTATATTGGGCAACATTTGAAAGCACTAATTTGATGCAGATGGTGGACATCTGGGTGATAATCTGCACAAGTGAGTGACAATGGGAAGTAGTGACAGTTGTGACAGTGATTTGAAGTGATTGTCATTCTTTTTCTAAATGATAAGCAAATATGTGATTAGTAAAGTATCAAGTATAAGTGAAATAATACAAATAAATGACTTTGTTCATTTTACAAAAACATTCAAAAGTTAAGTGGAATTAGAAATGGGAGATTTGGGTAGAACAGAGGCTAAGGGGGCTAGCCATAGCAGTATCCTTAAGAACCAGCTGACTGTATTTCACAGTGTCGACGGAGAGTGCACAGAGCTGTATTTAGTATGTGACAAAACAGAAGAGGTTGGTGTATATATCATATGTAAGTATACGAAAAGTCTACATATCTATCAATAAGGAACTTAGTAAACCCTAATGTCTCTATTGTGGGTGGGTGTGTCTGTGTGAGCACATTTGCCTTATTGTTGGGAATTGAAATCAAGGTCTTACACATACTAATCAAACTCTCCACAACTGAACCACAACCCCAACCATCTTCAGACTCTCAGTTGCTTCCTGATCATTGTTTATTTAGCTAATGCAACAGGAGCCATCTAATAACTAGCATGCCAGTCTTGGGCAGGTGGGACAAGTAAGGTAGGATGGTTTCTCATCTCCTTGCATCTGTCTGATTCTACCCCAGTGGATGCCACCAGTTCATATCACTTGGGATGCAGCAGCAGGTACATAATACAGTGAGCTTATGAAAGACAGATAGAGATCAATGGAAGCTGCTGATTGAAGTAGACAGGCTTTGGAGAGGAGAGTGGCTGCTGTGACTAATTGTTTACTAGTGGTTACCTCACAATGTCCAAAGAAGTATAGATAGAAAGCACCAGACATTTTCACCCATCTCTATTAGAATATGCATTTTAATTTTTACCCATGATATAGAATAGGTAAAAGGTTTCAATTATTTTCTGTGAATCAAATAATTTCTCAGTTGTGTACCATTTCTTCCACAGATAACAAATATAATAGATTTACTGTACTTTATACAGACTATGCTGATTATATTATAACTCATCTCAGACATATCAAGAATGGGGAAACATTCCAGTTGATGAAGCTCTACGGTAGAGTATTTTCCCACAGACACTGGCCATGGGATGGGAGAAAAAGAGAAGAAAGAAACCCTAGGTTTAACATGGTTTTTCCAGCCTGGCCCTAAACTGCCTCTTTTTTCCTTACCTACTGCAGACAAATGGTCACCTCTGTCATCCCCCAGGCACAGTGGTGGGGGTGGAGGTCTATGAAATCCCTCACTATGCCAGTAAGATATCCTATGGATGCCAAATTCATGGCAGGTCATGTCCATGCCTGATAATCATGTTGTCAATCATTTTCTCATCCTTCTGGAGGGGCCCTGTCCCATTCATTATTCAGCTCTGTGAATGTGGTCAATACACAAGATGCAATCACTACTGTCACCATTTTTTTCACAGGCTGGAAACCAAAGTTGAGTTCAAAAATCAAGAAAAAGTTTGGGGATCTATGCAAGAAGCAGGGAATTGTTAAGGAAAATATTAGACCTAACTGAGGCTGGTAAGTCAGGACTCACACATTTTTATTGCCTGATTTTATATCATGGAAAGAACATACCAAGAAGCAACTAGAAACATGTTGCCCCTAGAGAAGCATGTAGTATCTCTTGCGGAAATAAATTGGACCTGGTACCTGAATGTGTTCTTATTCATACCCTGCAGATCACTGTCTCCAGGCCCAAGTTGTAAGAATGACTTGAGCCTCCAGGTGGGTAATCTCCAGTGAGAATGAAAAGCGTGTGAGCACAAATGAGGTTCTCTCAAAAGCATTAGTATTGTGCCCTAAAATTATAGTAAAAATAATTGATCAGGAACATTTGAGGAGAGATTGAAATTTGGTTTCCAAATTTCTGGGTTTATGATTTAGTCCTGTGATGAGCTTTTCAGTAAGTGACCCAAGTGTTCAAGTAAGGAAACAAGGATTTGGACAGATATAGATGCTGTACTTTCGTGTGAAAAGTGCTCAGCAAAGCATCAATAGTCATTAAGAATGTGAGTGTAGATGTTCACCAGTGGCTGGGTCCACCTCACTCCCACTCCTGCTAATAACATCTTCCTGTGAGGTCTGTACATTCTTACTCCTTACATGGGAATGGAGCATCACAATCTGGATTTCTCATCCAGCCTGGAGAGCACCATGATCTCCTTCATCTATCCTCTTTCCCAATCATTCCAAGGCTTCATTATGATGATATGTGAAAACCTTTAAAGATGCTTTCATCATTAAGCCTCAATTTACTGTAATTTCTTCAGAGCTTTGTACTGAGTCCTTCTCTGTTTCACAAGCCACCTCCCAAATAATGACACAGACTTGATATTAATCATGACAGTTTGGCCTGTAGATTAGGCTTGATGCTACTTAGCTGTTATTTTAAATTAACCCATTTACATCAATCTACATTCACATGGTGTTACCTCTTGTCCATCTTCCTCTGGCTGCCAACCCTGCCCTTTCCTCTTCCCTGAGTGTTCTCTCTCTCTCTGTCTCTCTCTCTCTCTCTGTCTCTCTCTGTCTCTCTCTCTCTCTCTCTCTCTCTCTCTCTCCCTCTCCCTCTCCCTCTCCCTCTCCCACCTAATTTTCCTGCCCATTAATTTGCCATTCATCTCTTTCTTAAACCAATCACAGTGACACACCTTTGCACAATGTACAAATATCCCACAACAGAGTTTCTTATGCCAAAGATTCTGAACAAGCCTCGAATCTTTCATTACTGTTATTTTCCATAAGGAAAATGTTATTTATTTAATGCCTTTTGTCCTGTATTCTGGTCAGTAACATCTGGCCAGTTTGGTGGCCAGGTAAGTTCTGTGTCTTCACACTTTGCTCTGGCTGACAGAATGGCTCTATGTCCTGAAGTCAGCTCTAGCAGTGCTTAATGAGTGTCTGCATTCTTTCTTCCTGGCTTCTTCAGGGTTGAGTGGGGACTCCTAACCTGGGCTCTAACATCATACCTTCCTGTCCACACTCTTCCGTGACAAGTCCTGTGATCTGATTGCCATCGATGCCCCCAGGAAAGCATAAACCCTGCATCCCCAGCATCTTCCCTGATTATCTAGGATGGCTCATCCAGAATCAAAGGATTTCTTTTAAATGTCTCTTAGTCACACCCATGACAATTCTCCATGAATGTCTTCCTGTCCCTGTTCAATAAATGATTACCCTTGCAGTTACATGCATGTCTCTCTGTCCAATAAATGTGGGAATGATAGCGAGTGCATGAGCAGACTTGCTGGGTCCTGTAGCCAAGCTCCTTCCTTATGTACCAGAATTGGACCTGAGTTTCAGGTTTTACCTCCTCTGAAATTATCTCAATTCCAATGAGTGCTGCCTGCTCATAGGTTCTCCTGTTTTAGTGACCTTATAAGGATCATACTGCATACTTCCTCTATCTATAGATCCTCCTCTTCAACAGAGCATGGAGAGACACAGGACTCTGAGGCTATGCCTACACAACATGGTTCCAGATATGCACCTTGGAAAAAAAGAATGTTTTGGTCACCAGAGGCACAAAGCATAAAGAGAAATGGCTGCCTACCTCCCCACAGCAAGCTCTGACTCCAAGATCAAGAGATTAAGTTGGCTTCCAGCTCATGTCTCCTGACTCAAGTTATTGGTGTGCTTTGCTAAAATAAAGCAAAACACTTTTGAGAAAGACAACCAATTATCCCCCTCACTCCTCCTACAACACCTCCTGATAGCTATGTTTCCTAGGCTGGCCTAAATCTCCTGGGTCCAAGTCATTCTTTGGCCACAGTCTCTTAAGTGACTCCAACTTCATCCATGTACTTCCATGCCTGGCTTTTCATTTTTAATCTTGGCATTTAAGAGACAAAAAGAATCTGTATTTAAAAATACTCAGAAAAATACATAGCCATTACAATCTAATACTCTGTTAAAGAAATGGCTTCACAATGCCACCCTGAGGCAGGAGACTATCACCCAGAGAAAGTCACAGAAAGAGCTTTGGCTGCTCCCAGGTCAGGATGTCAGCTTTAGTTCACCTTGAAGCTTCCCCTTCAACACCAAACCCTTATTTGTGGGAATGAGTCATGAAATAGTAAAAAAAATTCAAAGTCAAGGAGGAAATTACAAACCTCAACAAGGGGCTATTCTTTTTAAGGGAAGATACAGGGAAATTGTTGGCATGGTAGATTATTCTACATGATCTGGGGGCTCACTGAAACTAAGCAGCATGGAGGACTGGGGGTAACTGTCACAAAGTGATCTCACATTTGGAGGTGCCCCTCAGAGGAACCAAGGCTGAGGCAGAGTGATTTTCAGGAGAACTCCCCAATCTTACCTAAATATAACAATAAGACAACTTCCTGTGATTGCAGAAGCAGGCACCATCCATGAAAAAGATCAAAGCAGCAGTTGGCATCTTGGGGTTGGCCTGGCGTTTAGATCTAAGAGTCCTCATTTCAACAAGCTAGCCTGATGATCATGGTTGGCCTACAATGTCTTACTGGATACTCATAACCTCATAAAAAAGCAACCTTAGACAAGACCATTCTGAGATGGTAAAAACAAGATCATTTGCCATCTATAAACATGTCTGTCCTTGACCTAAAATGAGTGACAGCTGCTTCTCTACCAATTACAGAGTTAACTTGATGTTTGCCTCCACTTATGAAAAATGGAATTCACTGGGCTCTCTAATCACTGAACTGTCATTGTCCCCCAATTGTAACTATCCTATAGCTTCCTAAGGCAATCCCAAATCTGATACCAGGTTCCTTGTTTCATTCCTTTTGAAAAGATTGTCTTGTGCATGTTTGTGTGTTTCATGCATATGTGTCTATGTGTCTACAAACTAGAGTTGGTGCCAAGTGTCTTCTCTTGCTCTGTCACTCCCCACCTTGTAATCTGAGATAGAATCTTTTACTGAACAAGAGCTTGTGAATGTGACTAGACTGACTAGACCTGCTGGTCCTCCAACCTGAGGATGATCTGCCTCTGTTTCCCCAGTGCTGGGATTACAGGTGCATACTACCATACTTTACTTCTTCTGTGGATGTTGGGGATACCAAACTTAGGTCCTTAGGCTACAGGGAAATTACCTTACTGACTAAGGCAGCCCCTGCAACCTGGTATCCTTCTGAGATGCCCCTGACTCCCCTTGGAGCATCCTTCCCAACTTCAGTAGTAGACTAGTTATCCAGACCTTGTGTTGCTTACAAGTATGCTTGTAGTGTTCTTTAGTCATGCAATATTAAAATTATGAGAGAAAACATAGGTTGTTCCATGACTTGGAAATACCAGCCCATATCATAAATGCAATGCTTGGTTTGAAGCTGTGCTCTTAATAGGGGACAGAACTAAGGAAGTCTTCTAAGTTTAGTCCAAGATATCAGAATGAGACGGTTGCCATTGCTCCATATCTCTTGGGAGAATTGATTTAGTGGAGAAGGAAAGGTCCCAGTTTGAAACATTTCATTATTTAAGTAGGCCACTATAAAGGGCTCTAGGGCCAGGAAGGTGACTCAGTTGATTTCTGTACAAGTATGAGGTCCTGAGATTGCTCCCTGGGTCCAAACAAAAGTGTTCAATGGTGGAGCACAGTAGCACATGCTTGTAATGCCAACGCTGGAAAGATGGAGTCAGATTCAAAGTTGGTAAATTAACTCAATATTTTCACATACCTTTCTTCATTTTCAGTCCCTGATACAAGCCAGAGGGATTGGTAAACAATCATGAAATGGTCTATATTTTCATCTCAATGACCACTCAAAGCCTAGTCTTAGAGGAATTTCAGCAGTGTCCTCCCAGCACTGAGTAGCAGAGGCAGGATTAGCTGTGTGCAAAGCAATTCTCAACCACATAGCCTGGGGGCATGCCTGAGCTCAATATAACCTTCCCAAATTGTGAATCCACAAGTCTGGTCTGTCTTCATTCACATGACATGAATTAATACCTGGAAATTTAAAGAAGAATATCACTGAATCTTCCTGTCCTAGCTAGGATTTTTATTGCTTTGAATAAACACCATGACTGCCACAATGCTTACAAAAAACATTTAATTGGGGTGGCATACTTACAGAGTCAGAGATTCAGTCCATTGTCATCATAGGGGAGAGTAAGATGTAAAGGATAATGTGGTGCTGGCTACATCTTGATGTGCATGCCACAGGAAGTTGACTGATACGCTTGGCAGTATCCAGGGCATAGGAAACCTCAAAGTCCATCACCAGTGATGATACACTTCTTCCAAAAATGACAAACTCACTGTAACAAAACCATGCCTTCTAATATTGCCACTCCCTATGAGATTATAGGGCCCATTACATTTAAACTATCTCATTGCCACATTCAGGTCCTTTTTCATGATGGTGACTCAAGCATATGATTTTCTATCCTGTTTCCCCATGCAGTGAACTCAAACTATACTTTCTACACTGGTCTGAAGGCAGAAACCATACTCCATGTGCAAATCCTTTTCCTGTGGCTGCAATGGATAGTCAACTCCATGAATCAAATGGATGAAATCAAAACTCTAACATCAGACAGTCACTTAAGAATGGGGTAATCAAGAAGACAGTGAGGTCATTACCATGGAAAGCAACAAACTGGGATCAAGGCCACCTGTATCAACATGAGACTTTGTCTCAGAAACATTTTACTAAGAGGCTGGAAGTGCAGCTGTTCTAGAATTAATATGCCTTTTCAATGAGAAATAACTCCACACACTTAAAAGATTAATAAACAAAAATCTTTGTAATGAGATCATGCATCCATCTCTGGCAAATGCTCAAAGAGGAGAGAGCCTAAAACATTTTTTTGGTTCTGTTTTTTTTGAGACAGGGCTTCTCTGTGTAACCCTAGTTATCCAGGAAAGCTCTGCAGACCAGGTTGGTCTCCAACACAGTGATCTGCCTGCCTATGATTGCTGAGTGCTTAGAGTAAAGCTATGCACCACCACCACCTGGCTCCTAAAACAGATTTTTCATTCCATGTATGCTATCATCTTTATTTTCTTTTATGGTCAGACTCCAGTTTATACTTTAAAGAATTTAAATAGTGACAGGAAATTGCAAGTCGGGCCAGTTAGGCAAATGAAAGACATCAGCAGAAAAGATATTACCATAATTATTTCTTAGCACATGAGTAACATGAAATAGCATGTCATATTTTACTGACAGGTTCTTAGGTAGAGGTACCATAAGATGATCAAGATAGGAAAAACATAACAAAGAAATGATAAAAGCTGGGCAACCTTCTTAAGAGTAATAGCTTCTTGTATACTACTTCTAGGAGGAAATGGAAGAAAATAGGAGTCTTCTAGGAAGTCAGCAGTAATTATCATATGATGGGACAAACTCAGAAGAAGACTACTCATACAATGCAGCACAAGGGGAACACAGGGTATCCCAAGAACATTACTGACTAAGCCCACAGTGGCTGTGGGACTGATAACTACAGCTTCATGTGGTGGAAACAGTTGTGTTCTCAGGGTCTGAAGCAACCTTTCCACAAAGGCCCTGGCTCCAGACCACTACATTCTCTCCCAAGCATCTTTCTAGTTTTAAATGAGGAGCTCTATTTTATTCTTGATACCTCAGAGCCTAATTGAAAACATCTAGGGCTAGGCCCCAGGCTATTACTGACTCTGCCAAGCATGCTCCTGGGTTTGAGAAGGAGCCATGTTCCTTCTCCATGAATAAAGACCTAAACAGAAAGTATCATTTGCTCAGTTAAATCCTCAATACAACAGTGTTTTCCTTTCCAAACAGTTCTCACCTAGTGTCATCTTGACCTTCTGACAGAACTATGATTTTTCTCTAGAAGAAAACTTGACCTTTATGGCACACCATGCCCTAATGTTTACTGTGAACATGTCATGCCCCTTTGATCAGCTTGTAAAAGCCCTGTTCTGTGATATGGGGATGGGCCTGGAGACTGTTTGCACATCCGGGGTTTCTCCTTTGTCATGGTTTGGAGTAAAAAAATCTGGACAATCCTGGAGAACAAATGTATGTTTTAGCATCCTAATCTCTACCAGGCCTACTTAGCATGTTACTTATCTTTGGGTTATTTTTAGAGGCTACTTCTTCAGACTAATTCTATTTTGTAGAATTTACCATTCCCTAATAATTGGTAAAACCTTTATATCAACAATTCTACTCCTCCACATTACAGCTTAGTAGTGGAGTGAGATTCAACACAAGAATTCCATTTATGAACTTATTTAGTGCCCCATGCTTTTAACCCAGCACTCGGGAGTTATAGGCAGGCAGATGTCTAAGAGTTTGCAAGTAGCCTGCTCTATAGAACAAGTTCCATGTCAGGCTCTAAAGCTATACAGAGAAATCCTATCACAAAAACATAAATAAAAAAAATAAAAAATGAAATAGAAAGAATGTCATTTACAGCATATACAAAATTAACTCCAAATGCATCTTATACCTAAATGTTAAATGTGAAGTTCAAAACTTCTAGAAAATACTAGAGAAACTAGCCATCTCTAAGTCTGGCAACTTGCCTTCCACATGCACCAAAACCACATCAGTGTTGACTACAAAGATATTTCTACACAAAGCTCCCTGATAGAAATGGTTTCCACAGATTGAGCCCACAGACTGAAGTATTCAGAAGCCAGCACCAGGTCTCGGGAGTTGCTAGGGCCATATGGAACCTCACAGAACACTGAATGTCTCTGCAGGTTCCCAGGGAGTGTCCTGCAAGACCTGTGACTGGGGGGTTGGCCTGGTTCCCCTGATTGGCTAGTGAGGCCTGAGTGACAAGAGCACTTCCTTAAGGGTTAGAGTATTCATAGGCCAACACACAGGATCTGAGGAGTTGCTAGGACCACATGGGACAACAGGTCCCTACCTAGCCTCCAGGATGGCCTGCCACACCATCTCCCATGCCTCCCTATCCCCTCCTCCTCATCTTGGGATAGCATCCCCCCACTCACTATGCTCCTCTCACAGCCCCTACAGCAGCACTCACAGTGCAGCAATCAATCCACTGGTGCCTGTCCTGCTGTAAAACCAAGCCTGCAAGCATGACTCCAGGAAGTATCCTGCAAGACTTGTGACTAGTGGGTTGACCTGTGTACCTGATTGGCTAGTGAGGCTTGAATGACAAGGGCACTTCCTTAAGGGTTAGAGTATGCTTAAAAACACAACACAAGGGTCCCTGGCCCTGGCTTTACTCTAGACCCATACCCTTTGGATATCGGCAGAGACCCAAATTTCAATATCACTCACCCTGTCTGCAGATGACCCAGCTCTCTTCCTGCAGTTCACATGTTCATCCTCTTCTTCCTTTTCCACACCATGTGCCAAGCTTGCACAGATCTTTACTCAATACAGACAGGAATGATGCTCCTATTCAACAGATGGAAGGGTGCCCAGGATATTAAAAAATAAAGAGATATTTTTAGGACGAAAATATGTTTATACTGGGCAGTGCTGTAGCATGCCTTTAATCCTAGCACTGGGAGGTAGAGGCAGGCAGATATCTGTGAGTTTGAGACCAGAGTGGTCTACAGAGCAATTTCCAGGACAGCCTCCAAAACAATACAGAGAGACGCTGTCTTGAAAAACCAAAAAAAAAAAAACAAAGAAGAAAAAAAAAGATGTTTGTGTTGGGCAGTGACAATGCAAGCCTTTAATTCAGCACTATGGGAGGTAGAGACAGACAGATTGCTGTAAGTTCAAGACCAGCTTTGTCTACAAGAGCTAGTTCCAGGACAGGCTCCAAGGCCACTGAGAAATCCTGTCTTGATGTTTAGTATACAAGCTTATTTGAAAGAAATGGGTTCTAATGCTAGTAAAGGAATAAACTCAGTAGCCAGAGCTAGGGTGAGCAGGCAAAGAGAGAGAGCTTCCCCTTTCAGTATCCCTTATGTATGTACACAGCCGCCAAAGTGTGTAACCCAGATTATAAATGGATTTTTTCTCATGATTTAAAAAAATTTTTGGAGACAGCATTTTTCTGTGTAGCCCTGCATCATATTCTGTAGACCAGGCAGACCTTCAACTCAGGTCTGCTTCAGTCTCCTGAGCACTGGGATTAAAGATCTGCACAAATACCAAGCTGGTAAAGGTGTTTTTTATCACCTCCAAAGATCTAGATTAAAGACATGTGTTCCCATTTTAAAACCTTTAATAAGAAAATGCCTGCTGGGAGGTGGTGACAGATGCCTTAAATCCCAGCACTTGAGAGGCAGTGGCAGATGGATCTCTTTGAATTCATGATAGTCTTGTCTACAAACCGAGTTCCAATTCTGGCTCCTTATCTACTGAGAAAATCCCCAAAAAGAAGCAAACAACCAACAAAAATTTCCTACCCCATTGAGTTTTAGGTAATTCCAGAGGTAGTCAGTTTGACTATCTAGAACAGACATCACAACAACCAAGACAGAAAAATAAAACGAGATAGATTTCTTACCTCAGGTGACAAGGAGACCATGGGTATAATTTCCAAAGCAATTCTGATCCTAACAAGGAAAGCATGGGGACTTTGCTTAGGGAGTCCAGAATTGTTCCTGTGGAGTGTTCCCTATTCTGGAGCATAGTCAGTCAACAAATCCACTTCTGAACGTGATCACAACATAACAGCAGAAATACTTAAACATTCTTATCTCAGGGGTCACCAGAACAAAAGGAACTGCATTGAAGGGTCACAGAATTAGGAAGGTGGAAAACCACTGATCTAGAGGCTATGGAGTGTAACTATATGGTGCTGGAGAGAGCTAGCAGTCTCTTTCACACCAGGAAAAACTGAATCCAACCTCTGTTTAACCATGTTCATAGCATCATTATTTGTAATAGGCAGAACCTGGAATCAGCTTAGATGGCCCTCAGCTGAAGAATGGATGGAGAAACTGTGGTACATTTACACAGTACTACTCAGCTGAGAAAAAGAATGGAATCCTGAAATTCACAGGTGAACGGATGGAACTAGCAGAAACCATCCTGAGTAAGGCAACCCATACATAAAGTGACAAACATGATGTGTACTCACTCATATCTGGATTTTAGATATAGATCAAAGGATTACCAGCCTACAGTCCATACCTCTGTAGATGTTAGAAAACTTGGAGGACCCTAAGAGGAGTAAAGAGACAAGATCTCCTGAGGTAATTGGCAGCATGGTGAGTGGAGAGAGGGAGTAAGGAGAAAGAGAAGGGGAGAACCGGAGGGGAGAGGAGGACATGAGGGAGCAGGAAGTTTGAGTTGGGGAATGAATAGAGAAGACCAAAAAATGAAATACCATAATAGAGGGAGCCGTTGTAGGTTCATGCCCAGGAGTAAGAAGTGAGTACAGGAAGATAGCAGGGTCTGCTCTCAGAGCCAAGGCCAAGTTCTAATGAGATGGATATCTCTGCTGATCTAGGAAGGCAGCAGGGTTTGCTACATTTGAGCCTGGGCCGAGTTCTATTGAAATGTATTTTTGTCTGTGGTGGAAGGCCAGGTCAGGAATCATTGTGCTGTGTCTTTAAGAACTGTGTAACCCTATGGGAGGTGCTCCTGTCACTCATGCCTCACTAGCCAATCAGTACCTCCAGGTGACCTGTCAGTCACAAGAGGTGCCGGGCCCTTCCATGTAGCAGTTTCAGGCTTGTCTCTGAAGAGAAGCGGTACCTTTTCTGTGTGTGCTGTGAGTCGATTGCTGCTACAGCAAGCTGAGTGGTGAACTTGGGCTAGATGGGCGGCCATGACTTGGTGAGTGAGGAGCTGTTGTCCCAAGATGGAGAGTAGCAGATTGTGAGGTGCAGAAGCCAGTGTGGTGAGTCCTCCCCCGATCTGAGTGGGAATCTTCAGCCAGATTCCCTGGCCTGTGAGGTTCCGTATAGTCCTTGAAACTGCCAGGACCAAAGGCCAGGCCTCTGAATAACTTTTCTCTGTGGTCTGAGTCTGCTCAGAGCATTGGGAGCAGGGAGCTGTGTGGGCAAACATGTTTCCAGGCAACATCAACATGATTTTGGTGCAGCCATGCATAGGTTGCCGAGCTAGAGAGGCCTATTTTCTACAGTGTCTTCTAGACATTCAACACTTTATCTTCTAAACATTCAGCACTTTGCATTTTACTTTACATGTAAACATCCATTATTGTGGATGTGGTAAAAGGCATCTCATGTGTTTGGTTGCACTCCACTTACATGCCATGATACAGAAGAGTAGAATTGTTAATATAAGGTATTTGTCAATGCTTAGGCAATATATAGTCTCACAAAGTAGAATTTAACTGAGGGAGGACTGCCTCTAAGACACCCAAAAGGTAAATGTATGCCAACAGGCCTGTTAGAAATTAGGATGCGAGGATATACATTTGTGCACTAGGTTTGTGACATTTGGCTCCAAACCATAACACAGAAGTCTCCCCTGATTTACAAGCACTCACTAGGCCCACATCCATGTCAAAGAACAGGCCTGTACCAAGCCGCACAAGGAAGCATTACAGGGCATAAGCAACCTTAAGGCCTGGTGGGCCATAAAGTTCCAGTTTTCTTCTTGAGGAAAGCATAGTTCTGCCAGGTGGGCAATAGAACACCAGGGGAAGAACATTTGAAAAGTAAAGTACTGTTGTGTTTAGGACTTGCATGATTGAGCAAGCTTTCATTTAGGCCCTCAGGCAGGGAACATGAACATTCTTGCCATAGCTAGTAACAGCCTGGGGCCTAGGTCTTAGGAGGGTTCCCTATGGGCCTGGTGTATTGACAATAAAACTCTTTCTCTGAAACTAGGAATTTGCTTGGGAGGGCTGGTAATGGTCTGGGGCCAGGACCTTTGTGGAGTGTTTGCCTCAGATCCTGAGAACCCAGTGTTTCTCACCATATGGAGCTATGGTTATCAGTCCCAAGGTCACTGTGGGTTAGTCAGTAATTTTTGTTTGTTTGTGTTTTGAGACAAGGTTTCTCTGTGGCTTTGGAGGCTGTCTGGAACTCACTCTTGTAGACCAGGCTTGTCTTGAACTCACAGAGATCTACTTTCCTCTGCCTCTAGAGTGCTGGGATAAAGGTGTGTGCCCCCAACACCCTACAAGCAATGTTCTTGAGATACTCTTGTATAGAGTCATTTGAGTAGCCAACTCCTGAATTTGTCCCATCGTATGATGCTTCCTGCTACTTCATAAAGTCTCCTATTCCTTCCATTCCCCACTGCAGTAGTATAAAAGATGCTATTCTTCTTAAGAATCTTAAATCAGAGTACTTCGGAGGCAGAGGCAGACAGATCTCTGTGAATTTAAGTCCAAATCACTGGTGTACCTAAAATTTATTCTAGGACATATCTTTGCTAGACCTACAAGTTGTTTGTTCAAAGTTCTTTTTTTTTTTTGGTTTTATTTGAGACAGGGGTTCTCTGTGGCTTTGGAGCCTGTCCTGGAACTCGATTGGTAGACCAGACTTGGTCTCGAACTCACAGAGATCCAACTGCCTCTGCCTCGCAAGTGCTGGGATTAAAGGCGTGTGCCACCACCGCCCGGCTTGTTCAAAGTTCTTGAGCATGAACCTAAAAGGCATTTAAGTACGATGGCATATGTGGAATACAAGTGTGTCTAAGCTGGCTCCACTTTGAGCATTAGCTAGAGATGGATGCATGTCATCATTAAAGAGATTTTTCTTCATTAACCTCCCAAGTGTGTGAAGTGATTTCTCCCTGGGAAGGCCTAGTAATTCTATGACAGCTGCGTTTCCATCCTGTTAGAAAAAAAATCTTTCTGAGACAAACTCTCTTATGTTGACTTAAGTAGCATTGATTCCATTCTGTTGCTCTCCAGGGCAAAGGCCTTGCTGTCCTCTATGTGACACCTCCAAAATTCTAAAATGACTATACCACCTCAGAGATTTAAAATTGTCCATTTGAGTCATGTAGTCAACCATCCAATACAATCACAGGAAAAGGATTCCCATGGGGAGCATTGTTTCTGCCTTCAGAAGGAAGAATAGTTTATTGTTTACAATGCAAGGGAAATAGGACACAGAATATTGTGGGTGTACAGCTTGGAAAGGTTATCTTGAGCCAATGAATATTTAATTTGCAATTAGGCAATTCTCCTATGTAGATATGTATGTGCAATCCTGGTTGACACAGTTAATTCAGCTCAGAGGTTTGAGGCTCAGAGGTATGCCATTGGCTGTAACTCCATGCATCCACTTACACCACTGAGTAGCTAACCTTTTGCATGGGGAAAAGTCATACAATGTCTTAGTAATGGCATTCTCCCTACCAGGGAATGCCTACTCTGTTTCAAAGTCCATGTTTCTTAGTGTTCTTTCAATTTTTTTAATCTCCTTAAAAAATCAAATATTGATAACATTTTTTAAATTTCATTTTTTTCCAATGCATTACTGCCATAATCCCTTTGTTTGATTTCCCATTGTTTCCTGTTTAAAACATTTCATTCCATTTTTTTCTGAAGTGGTGTTTATTTATTTACTTATTATTTATTTTTATGTGTAAGTTTAGAACAGTAGCTGTCAAGCATGACCCTATCACAGGAATGACCTAAGACCACCGGAAACAAATCAGATGTTTATATTACAATTCATAACAGCAAAATTTGAAGTAGAACTGAAAATAATTTTATGCCTGGTGGTCACCATATCATGAGGAACTGTGTTAAAGGGACACAGCATTAGGAGGGTTGAGAACCACTGGTTTTGATCAATGTCTCCTGTATCTCAGACTTGCATAACACTGTGTAATTGAGAATTGCTTTGAACACCTAATCCTGCTTTTCCAGTGCTGGAAAGTCAGTCATACAACTCCTGCCAGGCTGGACCTTGATTGGTCTCTGAGAAGGAAAACCAGTAAATTAATATGCTCCAAGTTTTTACATTTTATTGTGAATTTCCAAATGAATTGAGAAACTGTAAGAATTTCATTCACCAACTGGAAAGCAGTTGCAGTCACAACACAGAAGTTAGGGCAGGAAGAAGGAAGAAAGATTTCCTGCTGTGACAAAAATTGACATAGCGTTGTGGAGTCAGGTAATCAATTTTAGATATTTCATAAATGCCCTGACTGTCCATTTCTCAGTTTCTTGGATCAAGCAATCAAGAATCTAGATTAAGAACAGAATTTATCATGAAACCAAATCCCTGTAATTACACCATTTCAACCTAAATAGAATAGGATAAAATGGTGTTGCCCTGGCTAACATGACAGTTTTTTTCTTGGTTTAAGGTGATAGCCTTGAGAGAAATAGTGTGAGTATTACTTGGTATACTCTAATACAAATCCCTAGTCTCTGAACACATGGCCATAAAGCCTGTTTCAACTTTTTAATAAAATATTTTATTTATTTATTATGTATATTAGTGTTCTGCCTGTATGTGCACCTGCAACCGAGTAGAGGGCACCAGATACTATTACAGATGGTTGTGAGCCATCAGGTGGTTGCTGGGAATTGAAATCAGGACCCTTGGAAGAGCAGCCAGCGCTCTTCACCTCTGAGGCATCTCTCCAGCCCCAAAATGTAAAGGTCTTGATGGGAGTAATAAGCAGATTAGATAAACAATCACAGACGATTTTACTTTATGGTAAATATAAAACAAAAGTGTGGGCAGAGTATAGAACCATGAATAATGCAGTAATATGTTTTAAATTCCCCATTGAGGAAATTGTGCTGGCTAGCAATAGTGATCCTAAACACATCCTTGCTCTATTATTCTCTAAGTATTCAACATTCCATGAATGCTACTCTGTATTACTATTCATTTGTCTACAGTTTGCTCTGAATTTCAGGAATGTAATTCCTAAAGCAATGGAACCATCATCCAGCTTTCTAATGGGCAAAGTACCATTATGTTGCTTGTGATCTAGTTCCTGATTTTATTTCCTGATTGTCTGAAGTCCCTATTGCAACTAGATAAAAAGCAAGTTCAGGTCACCTGACCTCAGTGTGAAGCCACATAGCAAACCTCTCCTATTGCTTGCTGAAATCACTCTTTAGTTGTTAATATTTTGACTGCTCTTTCACCTGTGTGGCAGAAATTCACTGCACTACACATAGTGCACAGCTGGCAGACTCTTGAGTATGTTCACTCTGCTGGCTGAGCATGTGCAGAGCATTGGAATTGGGACTGTGCTTTGAAATATCCTTGTTGCAATCACTGTAAATGTATGTACCCTTAGTGCTTGTCATGTTACTATCAAACACAGATTTGCCTAACTCAGAGAGCTGTGGTTCCTTTAGTATCTTCTTGAAGTTCTGCACTTTGAACGTTTAATGTTTATGTTTTGAATATACTCCGGGTTAATTCTGTGGAGCTTGTAAACACTATTTCCTGTGTAGTGGAGCACTCCACTGCTAAACTGTGATATGGAAGTGTAGGCATGATGGCAGTAGAATCCATAGTATACAGATTTACCAGTTCTTAGGAGACATTAAGTCACAAAACAGAATTTACATCATGGGGTACTGCATCCCAAATACTCCAAACCATGACTGCTAGAATGCCAGATGTAAATGTTGGTTCCTCGGGTTTAACCAGCTCTATTCCAGCAACGAAGGAGACAACCCCAATTTAAAGGCGGCAGAAATGCCTGTCCCTCCATTACAACCAGGCCTCTAAATGCTGCTCAAGGGAACATTACAGGGTCACAACCAACATTAAGTCCTGGTGTGCCATAAACTAATTCTAGAAGACCTGAATTTCCATTCTTTTTGAAAAGCAGTTTTGTGGCAAGGTCTCCTATATTGATTGAGTGGACTTGAATCCTGTCTGTAGAACCACAGGACATAGCTCTTGTTATCCTGACAAACAACCCTAAATATTGGATTAAAATGTCTCCAGCACCTCAGAATCTTAAAATTACTAGTTTGAGTCACATAGTGGATTATCCATTTCAGGACAGTGAAAGGAGTTATGTCTGAAGCATGGTTTTTCCCTTCAGGCCAGAAGAGGGGGAATGTGTACACTTCAGGGGGAAACAAATTAAATGGTAGCCAGATCACAGTCTAAAGTTGAAGGCAGTGAGATGCAGGGATCTACATTATGAAGAAGGACTGATGGGAATGACTTTCTCTGTCTACAATTTCCCTGCATGCATTAATCCGTTCCATTTGAATGAAAAAAGACAGAATTGATGGGTGTACATTTTATTATGTAATTTGCTTGAACTACTAAGTATTCAATTTCCAATTAGAGAGCTGTTGTATGGGGATGGGTGCAATCCTGGCTGACACAGTTAAGTCAGCACAAAGGATTGCAAAACAGTACTCAGTGGCTAATAATTTACATAGGACAAAGTCATACAGTGTTATATGACTGGCGTTCTCTCTATCAATGAATTGCCCACTCCATTTCAAAGTAATTATAGCTAAGTATTTTTCCACATATTTTCATCATTCTAAAACATCAATTTTTGGTATCATTTTAAAATTCATTTTCTTTAAATGCATTACTGATTTTTCATTCTATTTTTCAACGTTCCTGAGTTTAAGAATTTCATTCAAATTTTTCTCAAGTGCTGTTTATTTATATCTTTTTAGAGCAGTGATTCTCAACTTTGGATATCTGGGCTTCCTTTGGGGGTTCAAATGAATTACCCTATCATATGACTGGTCTTAGAAGATCAGAAAACATAGATATTTTATTATAATTCATAACAGTAGCAAAAATATATTTATGACAGCAGTGAAAATGATTTTAGAGTTTGGGGGTCATCACATCATGAGGAAATGCATTAAGCGGTCACAGCATTAGGAAGGTTTAGGTCAATGTCTCCTATATAGCTCAGGCTTGCCCCACACTACATAAATTGGAATTTCTTTAAAAATCTAATCCTGCTTCTGCTGTTTACTGCTGGAAAGACAGTATTGCCACTCCTTACTTGGCTGGGCCTTTCTTCTGAAGGAAGAAAAAATAGATCAGTGAATGAGGATCCTCCAACTTCTCCAGATTTTAGGGTGCATTTACAAATGAAGTGGGATCTGTGTAAGAACTGAGTTCATGGGGCTGGAGAGATGGCTCAGAGGTTAAGAACACTGGCTGCTCTTCCAGACTTCCTGAGTTCAATTTCCAGCAACCGCATGGTGGCTTACAATCATCTGTAAGATGTATATGCAGACAGAATGCTGTATACATAATAAATAAATAAATATTTTTTAAAAAGCTAAAAAAAAAACTGAGTTCATTGACCAACTGTAAAACAGTTTTAGTCACAACAGAGAAAGCCATGGGCAAGAAAAAGGATGAATTCTCTTCTGTTGTGGTAGTAGTTGTCTTTAAAAGTGAGTAGTGAGGTAATAAATTTTAGATGATCAATAAAAGTTTTGACTGGTCATTTCTTGGGTCCACAGACAGGGCCATCAAGAAGTTGTGTAAAGAACTGAACTTATAGGCTGGAGAGATGGTTCAGAGATTAAAAGCTCTGACTACTCTTCCAGAGGTCCTCAGTTCAATTTCCAGCAGCCGCATGTTGGGTCACAACAATCAATAATGAGATCTGGTGCCTCTTCTGGCCTGCAGGCATAAGTCTAGGCAAAACACTGTATGCATAATAAATAAATAAATGTTTAAAAAGGATTTAGTTATTTAAAAAAGAACTAAACTTATCATTAAACAAAATTGCTATAGTTACAGTAGTTCAAGCAAAATGGAAAAACTAGATAAAATGATTTGGCCCTTCCTAACTTGATTGTGTTTTCCATATTAAGATGTATGTCCCAAAGATATTATGTGGGTAGTACTTGGTATGCTTTAGTACAAATCCAAGTCTCTGGAGCACATGGCCATAAAGCCTGTTTCAACTTTATAACAGATATTTTGTACTGTATTTACATTATTCCCAGTATCTCTTTTCTGCTGTGGAGCCCCTCCCCCATAGATTCTTCATTGTGCTCTAATACATGGTCTTTTTCCTAATCAGCCTCAGCTGTTGACATGACATAGCCTAGAGACATCTGAGGGGACATCAGTTGAGGGTGTACTTAGATCAGAATTTCTTATGGCTGTGTCAGAGAGAGGCTGTGTTGATTATGATTGATGTTTGAAGTCTCTTTCTTTTAGTTGGCTGTATCACTAAGCAAATATTCCTCGACTGGGTAAGAGAGCCATCATAGCACTAGAAAATAACAATGCAGTGAGACAGCTAGGAAGCAATGATCCCTCATGTTTTACCTTTATTTATTGCTTGAGTTTCTAGCCTAAGTTCTCCAAGGATGGACAGTGACATAGGGATATCAACCAAATAAACCTATTCACTACCTGAGTTGATTTGGTTAGAGGCTTTAATCAGAGGAACATAGAAGACAGTTGGAACAAAATATGTGAAAGTGATAAACTAAACTCAAGGGCTTCACTTCTAATAATGTAGAAATAAAGGGACCAGACCTTCACTCAGCCCCCTGCTTTAGCAGTCATGGCAGGTTACAGAAAAGATACCTAGGCCTCTGACAGAGGAAACTCCAGATCCTCTGGACTCCCAGAGCCTAGGGCCAAAACACCAAGAAGCTGCAGACCCACACACACACAACCTCCTAATTCCTGGGAACTGCTTGGCCACAAAAGAAAATCCATGATGGACCAAACCTCCCCTGTAGTCTCCAGGATATAGTTCTGAAAACTATTGGTATCTGTGTACAACAGGCCACCCACAAGTAACAAGACAATGCCATAAAAACCATAGAATGTTCCCTCTCAGCACTTACCAATGATAATAATTGGTACACAGGTATTTCATGCCAAAATGTGACTTTGAGGAATTCTCCTAATTGTTCCCAGATGTCAACCAATCAGAAACCAACCAGTACCTACTGATGTAATCCTGAAACTTTTGTCTATAAAACCTAACAGACAGGGAACTTCACTCCCTCTTGAGGCGGCTGCATCAGCTTGCTAGTCAGGGTCCCTTTTATGGTTGGATGAACAATCATTTTTTTTTTTGGTTTTATGAGACAGGGTTTCTCTGTTTTGGAGGCTGTCTGTACAGCCTGGCTTCGAACTCACAGAGATCCGCCTGCCTCTGCCTCCCGAGTGCTGGGATTAAAGGCGTGCGCCAACAACGCCCGGGTGGATGAACAATCATTAATCCTTGCTTTTGCATTTTAGTGAGTCTGTCTTCCTGGTGGTCTCTGGGGACTTTGCAACTTGGGCACAATAATATGGGGCATCAAATGTGATTTTCTTGATGTTATCTAGTCCAGGGATGCCACTGACTCACGGCAGCTTTCTTCTCAGCTTCTGAGTGGGTTATGAGTCGTGAACTCCTGTCAATCATAAAAGTTAGTGTTAGGTCAGAAGACCTTTTAGAGTTAGAATTGAAAGTGACTCAGCCAATGAGAGCTATATAACAGAGTTTACAGAGACTTAGGTCATTTGGTTGCATCCATTGTGCCATTAACAGAATTTGGGGGGATTATAAGGAGTATTTAAAAAAATAGCCAACATGTGTGGTGTAATGGTTACAAAATTTAGTGCATGTCAGGATTTCAAGAAGAGCTTACTACATCTTACTCAACACCATCTGAGTTACTCTGAATCATAGCTGTTAGGAGATGGATCCTAGAAAATGTAATTTTAAGCTGGGCAGTGGTGGCGCACGCCTTTATCCTAGCACTCAGGAGGCAGAGGCAGGCAGAACTCTGTGACCGGTCTACAATAGCTGGTTCCAGGACAGCCTCCAAAGCCACAGGAGAAACCATGTCTTTAAAAAAATGTTAAAAAAGGAAATGTAATTTTAGGAAAAATTGATTAGAGCTACAAATTACAAATATCAATATTAGAGTTTCACAGAAGGAGACACTCTCTACTTGGAATGTTCACACTAGAGGGATTATAGGTTAATACATGTATTCTTTATTGTATAAATTTTAAGTTCTTCCCAGTCACCTGCCTGTACTAATGAGTAGTATTATAAGTTGTGTGCATCTTAAGTTACAAACTTCATGCTTTGGCAAAGGCATTTCTGTAATATTTAGTCGTAGAGAAGTTTCAAACTGTTGTAAGTAACTATATAGACCTGTGGATATTGTGAATTTTGGTAATTGTAGCCAACTGTTGCTTTTGATAAAACTGTTTTCAAAACTAAATCCCCCCATCCATGAAGCTGGCCTCAACAGGTTCAATATTAAACCTGAGTTAGTTCTTTTATGTTCGCAAAGCAACCATAGAGGACAGTATGTTTGCATTGACTTTAGGTGCCTGCTATCATTTTATGAAGTTTGTTCACGTATATTTGTGACTCATCAGGTTAAAGACTGTTGATGTACAAGTACAAGAAGCTGTTCCAGATAACACATGGTAGAGAGAATCAAGTCCTTAAAGAAAGTTGTCCCTTTTCCACTACATATGCAGTATACTATGCAGAAACACTTACAAATCAAACATATATATGCAGCACAACACCTATTATACACAAACACAATTATACACACAGCATACACATAAACATTAATCCCCATTACACATATACACACACACACTTTGCAAAAACACACATAAACATTAGTAGATACATAAAAGGGATACACAAGCATGCTCACAAATAAAAATAGACACATCACATAAAGCACATACCACACACACAACTACAAATATACAAATGTGCACACACAAACCGTACACACACATACACTCACAAAGACATTTTCAAAATCAGTATTAGAATTTAAGGAACACTTAGGATATATATGTTCAATAAATTTTCACAGGACTGATTTTTTTCAATTTGTTTATTGTTTGTTTGCTATACCAGCAGGTTCTGTCAATGTCTGACCTCATAGATCTAGTCTTTCTGGTAGCATAAAATACATATTTGCTAAGTATAATACTTGGTAAATGTTTGCTCCTATCAGGAGTAGATGAATAAAATATTTTTTTCACTTAATATCAGTGGCATAGAAGAATCATTTTGAGTCTCTATCAGCACCATGTTAAGCTGTGACTGTTGGGATCAAATTTTACAGACTTTTTAGTTTTCAGTAATAAAAGACTTGAAAATAGACCTTGTTTTAATTTTTTTGACACATTCTTTTTATGGAAACTTTGGTTCCCTGGATGTTGCCTGCATATCAGCCTGACCTTGAACTCACAGACAGAACCTCCTGCCTTTGATTCCCAAGTGATTTGAATGAAAGGTTACTTCAGCCTGCCTGTCCTTTACTTAGGTTCTTTGAAACAATCTCAATATGTATCCTTCGTGGGCCTGGCATTGATGAGTAGAGCAGTCTAGATTCAAGCTCAGAGTTCTGTTTGCCTGTGACTCTAGATTCCTGTGGTTAAAGTATATTCTGTTACACGTAGCTGAGATCTTTTTTGTATGACGACTTAAAGTTAATGTTGGTTGTGGTTTGAAAAGTGAAAACAACACATGGTGGCTAAACTTTTCGGGCCAGGCTTACTTACTTTGTGACATGGTCTTTAGGAGGATAAGGTGGCTTTGAATTTCATATTCACTTGAGGATAGTATTGTCTTGATTTTATTAATCCCAGAGGAGCTGCTGTCCAGCTTATGACTTATATATGTGAAATAATAAAATATTGCTCATTTTTTCATACTGCATAGGTTTAGATTCAGAGGTGAAGAATACTCTTGTTTTGCATTCAGATCTGTGTGAATTATGTTTGGTTTTTGTCCTTTTGTCCCCCATCTGTGGGAATAAATTCTAAATCTTCATTATTACTCAGCTTTCCTTTCAAAAAGCTTATTTGATTTTAGAATTATGAAATTTTGTGTATCTTAGATTGCCCATCATTCTAGAAAATCTTCATCTTAGAGGAAAACCCATGCTGGGCTTAAGCCAGGCAGTTGCTCTACCACTGAGCTGCTCCCTTCCTTAGTAATGCTTGTTTGATGTGTGTGAATATTTGTCTTTGGTATGACTTCAGTAAACATATCAGGACCTTTGCTTAATAAATATTTTGTATTAGTTTTTGCTACACATGTGGTCTTCTCATAGAAGGATAAATGTCCTGTGAGATGACTTCTTAGTTTTAAGATATGTTTTGTTTCATGTATCCTATATTTAAATCAAGACTCATGGTTTTCTTGTGGATAGGATTGAGACTGTGTGTAAGGAAGTGTATTTCTTTTTCTCATAAAGTCTAAAAATGTTTTAGCTAAATTAAAGTTGCCCTGGTTGTCAAATTTAAATTAACCAATTACTGGGTATATTTGAGCTAGTTTTGCTGGGTAGCGGTCATGGATTTCATGTGGGTTGAGCAGGCTGGTCTCACACTTGGGGTAATCCTGGTACATTTCAAGAGCTGAGATTGCATTTGTGAGCTCAGTATAATATCTTTTATCTTGTAGGTATTCTTATCTGCTAATATATCTCTAAATTATTGATTTTTGTATTGCAGCAAATGTAAAATCTGCTAACAAATGTAAGTCTTTCTTACAGGTACATGATCATTGGGATGGACATTATCTCTTTTTCAGTTGGAAGTTAGGATTTTTGAGTACAGATTAGTTAAATTCATGATACACTTTCAGTCCTATGGAAATATAGAGAAATTATGTGTATTTAAGTGAAGCTATTATTTCTTTTTAATAACAGTAACAATGTACTGGAAAGATACAGACAAATAGAAACTTAAGAAATAAAGTTTTAAGACAGACAGTGGTGGCACATGACTTTAATACCAGCACTCATGAGACAGAGGCAGGCAGATCTATATAAGTTTGAAACCAACCTGGTCTACAAGACCTAGTTCCAGGACAGCCTCCATACTACACAGAAACTCTGTCAGGGCTAGGGTTCAGGATTGAGGTTCGAGTTTGGGTTCGGGTTTAGGCATTAGAGGTTAGGGTTCATGTTCGGATTCGGTATAGGGATAGGATTCAGGTACGGGTTCCATTTAGGGTTACGAATCTGGTGTGGTTTGGGATCGGGTTCAGGATTAGGTTAGGTTTGGAGTTTTAGGGTTAGGGTTAGGGTTCTGGTTTTAGGGTTCAGGTTCGGGTTTAGGGTTTAGGATTTAGGGTTAGGGTTAGGGTTAGGGGTTAGGGTTCAGGATTCGGGTTCGGGTTTATGGTTTAAGGTTTGGGGTTTAGTGTTTAGGGTTTAGGGTGAGGGTGAGGGTTAGAGGGTTAGGGTTAAGGGTTAAGGGTTAAAGGTTATGGGTTAAGAGTTAAGGGTTAAGGATTAGAGGGTTAGGGTTAGAGAGTTAGGGTTAGAGGGTTGGGGTTAGAGGGTTAGGGTTAGAGTTTAGGGTTTAGGGTTTAGGGATCAGGGTTCAGGGTTCAGGGTTCAGGGTTAGTGTTAGGATTTAGGGTTAGAGTTTGGTTAGGGTTAGGGTAGGGTTAGGGTTAGGGTTAGGGTTAGGGTTAGGGGTTAGGGTTAGGTTAATCATTAGGGTTAGGGTTAGGGTTAGGGGTTAGGGTTAGGGTTAGGGTTAGGGTGAGGGTTACGGTCAGGGTTAGGATAATCCTTAGGGTTAGGGGTAAGGGTTAGGGTTAGGGGTTAGGGTTAGTGTTAGGGTTAGGTTAAGGGTTAGGGTTAGGTTAATCATTAGGGTTAGGGTTAGGGTTAGGGTGAAGGTTAGGGTGAGGGTTAGGGTGAGGGTTAGGGTGAGGGTTAGGGTGAGGGTTAGGGTGAGGGTTAGGGTTAGGGTTAGGTTAATCATTAGGGTTAGGGTTAGGGTTAGGTTAATCATTAGGGTTAGGGTTAGTGTTAGGGTTAGTGTGAGTGTTAGTGCTAGTTCTATGGTTAGTGTTAGGGTCAGGGTTAGGGTTAGGATTAGGGTTAGGATTAGGATTAGGATTAGGGTTAGGATAATCGTTAGGGTTATGGTTAAGGTTAGGGTTAAGTTTAGGATAATGGTCAGGGTTAGGGTTAGGATTAGGGTTTAGGGTTAGGTTAATCATTAGGTTAAGGGTTACAGTTAGGTGTTAGGGTTAGGGTTAGGGTTAGTGTTAAGATTAGGATAATCGTTAGGGTTAGGTTTAGGGTTAGGATTAGGTTAATCATTACGTTTAGGGTTAGGGTTATGGGTTAGGGTTAGGGTTAAGGTTAGGATTAGGGTTAGGGTTAGTGTGAGGTTACGGTCAGGGTTAGGGTTAGGATTAGGGTTATGTTTAGGTTAATCATTAGGGTTAGGGTTAGGGGTTAGGGTTAGGGTTAAGGTTAGGATTAGGGTTAGGGTTAGTGTGAGGTTACGGTCAGGGTTAGGGTTAGGATTAGGGTTATGTTTAGGTTAATCATTAGGGTTAGGGTTAGGGGTTAGGGTTAGGGTTAAGGTTAGCTTTAGGGTTAGGGTTAGTGTTAGGTTTAGGGTTAGGGTTAGGATTAGGGTTAGTGTTAGTGTTAGTGTTAGGATTAGGGTTAGGGTTAGTATTAGGTTTAGGGTTAGGGTTAGGTTAATCATTAGGGTTACAGTTCGGGTTAGGGTTAGTGTTAGGTATATGTTTAGGATTAGGATTAATATTAGGGTTAGGGTTAGTGTGAGTGTTATGGTTAGGGATATGTTTCGGGTGAGGGTTAGGTTTAGTGTGAGTTTTAGGGTTAGGGTTAGGGTGAGGGTTAGGTTTAGTGTGAGTTTTAGGGTTAGGATTAGGGTTAGGGTTAGGGTTAGGTTAATTTTTAGGGTTAGGGTAAGGATTAGGGTTAGGTTTAGTGTGAGTTTTAGGGTTAGGGTTAGGGTGAGGGTTAGGTTTAGGATAATTTTTAGGGTTAGGGTTATGGTTAGGATTAGGTTAATGGTTAGGGTTAGGGTTAGGGATAGGGGTTAGTGTTAGGGTTAGGCTTAGGCTTAGGGTTATGGTTAGGGTTAGGGTTAAGGTTAGGATTAGTGTCAGGATAATCGTTAGGGTTAGGTTTAGGGTTAGGGTTAGGTTTAGGGTTAGGGGTAGGTTTAGGGTTAGGGGTAGGTTTAGGGTAATTTTTAGTGTTAGGGTTAGTGTTAGTTGTTAGTGTTAGGGTTAGGATTAGGGTTAGGATTAGGGTTCGGTTTAGGTTTAAGGTTAGGTTTAGGATAATTGTTAGGGTTAGGGTTATGGTTAGGGTTAGGTTAATCATTAGGGTTAGGGTTAGGGATAGGGGTTAGGGCTAGGGTTAGGCTTATTGTTAGGGTTAGGGTTAGGGTTAGGTTTATGGTTAGGATAATCGGTAGTATTAGTGTTAGGGCTAGTGTTAAGCTTAGGGTAAGGGTTAGGTTAGTTTTAGGGTTAGGGTTACCATTAGGGTTAGGATAATGGTTAGGGTTAGGGTTTTGGTTAGGTGTTAGGGTTAGGGTTAGGATTAGGGTTAGGTTTAGGGTAGGGTTATGGATAGGGTTAAGGGTTAGTGTTAGGGTTAGGTTTAGTGTTAGGATTAGGGTTAGGTTTAGGTTTATGATAATTTTTAGGGTTGGGGTTATGGGTAGGGTAAAGTTAATTATTAGGGTTAGGGTTAGGGATAGTGGATAGTGTAAGGGTTAGGCTTAGGGTTTGGGTTAGGATTAGGATAATCATTAGTATTAGGGTTAGGGCTAGGGTTAGGGTTAGGGTTAGGGTTAAGATTAGGGTTAGGGTTAGGGTTAGAGTTAGGGTTTGGGTTAGGGTTAGGATTAGGGTTAGGATAATTGTTAAGGTTAGGTTTAAGTTTAGGGTAAGGGTTAGCATAATCGTTATGTTAGGGTTAGGGCTAGTGTTAGGGTTAGGATTAGGGTTAGGTTAGGTTTAGGATAATAGTGAGGTTTATGGTTAGGGTTAGGGTTAGAGTTAGGGTTAAGGTTAAGGTTAGCCTTAGAGTTAGGATAATGGTTAGGGTCAGGGTTAGGGTTAGGTATTAGGGTTAGTGTTATGGTTATGCTTAGGGTTAGGGTTAGGGTTAAGGTTATGGTTAGGGTTAGGATAATCGTTAAGGTTAGGATTAGGGTTAGGGTTAGGGTGAGGATTACGGTCAGGGTTAGGGTTAAGGTTAGGATAATCCTTAGGGTTAGGGGTAAGGGTTAGGGTTAGGTTTAGGGCTAGGGTTAGGTTAATCATTAGGGTTAGGGTTAGGAGTTTGGTTAGGGGGAGGTTTAGGGTTAGGGTTAGTGTTGGGTTAAGGGTTAGGGTTAAGTTAATATTAGGGTTAGGGTTAGTGTTTGGGTTAGTGTGAGTGTTAGTCCTAGTTCTATGGTTAGTGTTAGGGTCAGGGTTAGAGTTAGGGTTAGGGTTAGGGTTAGGGATAAAATAATCATTAAGTTTAGGTTTAGGGATAGGGTTAGGATTAGGGTTAGGGAAGGGTTAGGATTAGGTTTAGGGTTAGGATTATCCTTAGCGTTATAGTAAGTGTTAGGGTTAGGTGTAGTAATATGGTTAGGGTTAGGGTTAGGGTTAGGATTAGGGTTTAGGGTTAGGTTAATCATTAGGTTCAGCGTTACAGTTAGGGGTTAGGGTTAGGGTTAGGGTTATGGTTAGGGTTAGGGTTAAGGTTAGGGTTAGAGTGAGGGTTAGGATTAGGTTTAGGGTTAGGTTTAGAGTTAGGATTAGGATTAGGTCTAGTGTTAGGGTTAGGATAATCGTTATGGTTATAGTTAGGGTTAGGGTTAGTTTTGGATTAGGATAATCGTTAGGGTTAGGTTTAGCATTAGGGTTAGGTTAATCATTAGGTTTAGGGTTAGGGTTAGGGGTTAGGGTTAGGGTTATGGTTAGGATTAGGGTTAAGGTTAGGGTGAGGGTGACGGCCAGGGTTAGGTTTAGGGTTAGGATACTCCTTAGGGTTAGGTTTAGGGGTTAGTGTTAGGGTTAGGGTTAGGGGTTAGTGTTAGGTTACTCATTAGGGTTAGGGTTAGGGGTCAGGGTTAGGGTTAGGGTTAGGATTAGGTTTAGGGTTAGAGTTATTGTTAGGGTTAGTGTTAGTGTAGGTGTTAGTGCTAGTGCTAGGGTTAGTGTTAGGGTCAGGGTTAGGGTTAGGGTCATGATCAAGGTTAGGGTTAGGGTTAGTGTTAGGGTTAGGATAATTGTTAGGGTTAGGGTTAGTGTTAGGGTTAGGATTATGGTTAGGGTAAGGTTAGGATAATCTTTAGGGTTATGGTTAGGGTTAGCGTTAGGGTTAGCGTTAGGTTTTGGATAATCGTTATCATTAAGGTTAGGATTATGGTTTAGGTTTAGATTAATCATTAGGTTTAGAGTTATGGTTAGGGGTTAGGGTTATGGTTATGGTTAGGATTAGGGTTATGGTTAGAGTGAGTGTTAGGATTAGGTTTAGGGTTAGGTTTAGAGTTAGGATTAGGGTTAGGGTTAGGTTTAGATTGAGGATTAGCTTTAGGGATAGTGTTAGTCTTAGGATAATCTTAGGGTTATGGTTATGGTTAGGGTTAGGGTTTGGATAATCGTTAGGGTTAGGGTTACTGTAAGTTTTAGGGTTAGGGCTAGTGTTAGGATTAGGGTTAGGGTTATGTTAATCATTAGTTTTAGTGTTAGGGTTAGGGGTTAGGGTAAGAGTTAGGGTTAGGGTTAGGATTAGGGTTAGGATTTGACTGAGGGTTACGGTCAGGGTTAGGGTTAGGGTTAGGGTTAGATTTAGTGTTAGTGTTAGGTTTAGGGTTAGGGTTAGTTTAATCATTAGGTTTAAGGTTAGTGTTAATGTTAGTGTTAGGGTTAGTGTGTGTGTTAGTTCTAGTGCTAGGGTAGTGTTAGGGTCAGTGTTACGGTTAAGGTTAGGGTTAGGGTTAGGTTTAGGATAATTGTTAGGTTTAGGGTTAGGATTAGGGTTTAGGGTTAGGTTAATTATTAGTTTTATGGGCACGTTTAGGGGTTAGGGTTAGAGTTAGTTTTATGGTTTTAGTTAGGATTAGGTTTAGGGTTAGGTTTAGAGTTAGTATTAGGGTTCGGGTTAGTGTCACACTTAGGATAATTGTTAGGGTTAGGTTTAGGGTTAGGGTTAGGAAAATCATTAGGGTTACTCTTAGGTTTAGGGTTAGGGTTAGTGTTAGGATTAGTAAAATTGTTAGTGTTAGGGGTTAGGGTTAGGTTAATCATTAGGTTTAGGGTTAGGATAATCGTTAGGGTTATGGTTAGGGTTAGGGTTAGGGTTAGGTTTAGGATAATGGTTAGGGGTTAGGGTTAGGGTTATGGTTAGGGCTAGGATTAGGGTTAGGATTAGAGTGAGGGTTAGGATTAGGTTTAGGATTAAGTTTAGAGTTAGGAATAGCATTAGGGCTAGTGTTAGGGTTAGGATAATCGTTAGGGTTAGGCTTAGGGTTAGTGTTAGGATTAGGATAATCTTTATGGTTATGGTTAGGGTTAGGGTTAGGTTAATCATTAGGTTTAGGGTTAGGATAATCGTTAGGGTTATGGTTAGGGTTAGGGTTAGGGTTAGGTTTAGGATAATGTTTAGGGTTAGGGTTAGGATTAGGGTTTAGGGTTAGGTTAATCATTAGGTTCAGGGTTACGGTTAGGGGTTAGGGTTAGGGTTATGGTTAGGGCTAGGATTAGGGTTAGGATTAGAGTGAGGGTTAGGATTAGGTTTAGGATTAAGTTTAGAGTTAGGATTAGCATTAGGGCTAGTGTTAGGGTTAGGATAATCGTTAGGGTTAGGCTTAGGGTTAGTGTTAGGATTAGGATAATCTTTATGGTTATGGTTAGGGTTAGGGTTAGGTTAATCATTAGGTTTAGGGTTAGGGTTAGGGGTTAGGGTTAGGATTAGGGTTAGGGTTAGGGTGAGGTTTACGGTCAGGTTTAGGGTTAGGGTTAGGGTTCGTATATTCCTTACAGTTGGGGTTAGGGGTTAGTGTTAGGTTAATCATTAGGGTTAGTGTTAGGGGTTAGGGTTAGTGTTAGGGTTATGGTTAGAGTTATTGTTAGGGTTAGGGTTAGTGTGTTAGTGCTAGTACTGGGGTTAGGGTTAGGGTTAGGGTTAGTGTTAGGGTTAGGGTTAGGATAATCCTTAGGGTTAGGTTTAGGGTTAGTGTTAGGGTTAGGGTAGGGTTAGAATAATCGTTAGGGTTATGGTTATGGTTAGAGTTAGCGTTAGGTTTTGGATAATTGTTAGGGTTAATGTTAGGATTAGGGTTTAGGTTTAGGTTAATCATTAGGTTTAGGGTTACTGTTAGGGATTAGGGTTAGGGCATTATGGTTACGGTTAGGATTAGGGTTATGTTTAGAGTGAGTTTTAGGATTAGGTATAGGGTTAGGTTTAGTGTTAGGATTAGGGTTGGGGTTAGGATTAGATTGAGGATTAGATTTAGTGTTAGGTTTAGGATAATCGTTAGGGTTAGTGTTAGGGTTACGGTTAGGGTTATGGTTAGGGTTAGGTTTAGGGTTATGGTTAGAGTGAGTGTTAGGATTAGGGTTAGGGTTAGGTTTAGAGTTAGGATTAGGTTTACGGTTAGTGCTAGTGTTACGATAATCGTTAGGGTTAGGGTTTGGGTAGGGTTAGGGTTAGGATAATCATTAGGGTTAGGGTTACTGTTAGGTTTAGGGTTAGGGCTAGTGTTAGGGTTAGGGGTTAGGGTTAGGTTAATCATTAGGTTTAGGGTTAAGGGTTAGGGTTTGAGTGAGGGTTACAGTCAGGATTAGTGTTAGGGTTAGGGTTAGGGTTAGGTTTAGGTTAATCATTCTGTTTAGCGTTAGGGGTTAGGGTTAGGTTTAGGTTAATCATTCTGTTTAGGGTTAGGGGTTAGGGTTAGGGCTAGGGTTAGGTTTAGGTTTAGTGTTAGGTTTATAGTTAGGGTTAGGTTAATCATTAGGTTTAGAGTTAGGGTTAGGGATAGGGTTAGGGTTAGTGTTAGGATTAGGGTTAGTGTTAGGGTTAGTGTGAGTGTTAGTGCTAGTGCTACGGTAGTGTTAGGGTCAGTGTTAGGGTTAAGGTTAGGGTTAGGGTTAGGGTAATTGTTAGGTTTAGGGTTAGGGTTAGGATTAGGTTTAGCGTAGGGTTAGGATTAGGTTTAGGGTTAGGATAATCTTTAGGGTTATGGTTAGGGTTACGGTTAGGTTTAGGATAATCTTTAGGGTTAGGGTTAGGTTAGGGTTTAGGGTTAGGTTAATCATTAGGTTTATGGGTACAATTAGGATTTAGGGTTAGGGTTAGTATTACGGTTAGAGTTAGGATTATGGTTAGGGTTAGAGTGAGGGTTAGGATTAAGTTTAGGGTTAGGTTTAGAATTAGGATTAGGGTTAGGGTTAGTGTTACAGTTAGGATAATTGTTAGGTTTAGGGTTAGGGTTAGGGTTAGGGTTAGGATTAGGGTTAGTATTAGGGTTAGGGTTAGTGTGACTTTTATGGTTAGGGTTATGTTTAGGGTGATGGTTAGATTTAGTGTGAGATTTAGGGTTAGGGTTAGGGTGAGGGTTAGGTTTAGTGTGAGTATTAGGGTTAGGATTAGGATTAGGGTTAGGGTTAGTTTAATTTTAAGGTTAGGGTAAGGGTTAGGGTTAGGTTTAGGATAATTTTGAGGGTTAGTGTTAGGGTTAGGATTAGGTTAATGGTTTGGGTTAGGGTTAGGGATAGGGGTTAGTGTTATGGTTAGGCTTAGGGTTAGGGTTAGGGTTAAGGTTGGGGTTAGGGTTAGGATAATTGTTAGAGTTAGGTTTATGGTTAGGGGTAGGTTTAGGATAATTGTTAGTGTTAGGGTTAGTGTTAGTTTTTAGTGTTAGGGTTAGGTTTAGGGTTAGGATTAGGGTTAGGTTTAGGTTTAAGGTTAGGTTTAAGGTTAGGTTTAGGATAATTGTTAGGGTTAGGGTTATGGTTAGGGTTAGGTTAATCGTTAGGGTTAGGGATAGAGGTTAGTGTTAGGGCTAGGGTTAGGATTATTATTAGGGTTAGGGTTAGGGTTAGGTTTATGGTTAGGATAATCATTAGTATTAGTGTTAGGGCTAGTGTTAAGCTTAGGGTTATTGTTAGGTTAGTTTTAGGGTTAAGGTTACCATTAGGGTTAGGATAATAGTTAGGGTTAGGGTTTTGTTTAGTTGTTAGGGTTAGGGTTAGGATTAGGGTTAGGGTTAGGTTTAGGGTTAGGGTTAGGGTTAGGGTTAAGGGTTAGTGTTAGTGTTAGGATTAGGGTTAGGGTTAGGGTTATTATTAGGGTTTGGTTAGGGTTAGGGTTAGGGTTAGTGTTAGGATTAGGGTTAGGGTTAGGGTTATTATTAGGGTTTGGTTTAGGTTTACGATAATTTTTAGGTTTGGGGTGTTGGGTAGGGTAAAGTTAATCGTTAGGGTTAGGGTTAGGGATAGTGTTTAGTGTTAGGGTTAGGCTTAGGGTTTGGGTTAGGGTTAGGATAATCATTAGTATTAGGGTTAGGGCTAGTGTTAGGTTAGGGTTAGGGTTAGGGTTTGTTTAGGTAGAGGGTTAGTGTTAGCATTAGGGTTAGGATAATTGTTAGGGTTAGGGTTAGGCTTAGGGGTTAGGGTTAGTGTTAGAATTAGGATTATGGTTAGGGTTAGGGTTTGGGTTAGGATTAGATTAGGGTTAGGATAATTGTTAAGGTTAGGTTTAAGGTTAGAGTAATGGTTAGCATAATCGTTATGTTAGGGTTAGGTCTAGTGTTAGGGTTAGGATTAGTGTTAGGTTACGTTTAGGATAATAGTGAGGTTTAGGGTTAGGGTTAGGTTAATTGTTGGGGTTAGTTTTAGGGTAATCGATAGGGTTAGGTTTAGGGTTAGGTTTAGGTTTAGGGTAGGGTTAGGTTTAAGGTTAGGGTTAGGTTTAGGATATTGGTTAGGTTTAGGGTTAGGGTTAGGTTTAGGATATTGGTTAGGTTATGGTTAGGGTTAGGTTTATGGTTAGCTTTAAGTTTAGGATAATTGTTAGGGTTAGGGTTATGGTTAGGGTTAGTTTAATCGTTAGGGTTTGTGTTAGGGATAGGTGTTAGTGTTAGGGTTAGGGTTAGGGTTACGGTTAAGGTTAAGGTTTAGGTTTAGGTTAAGGTTAAGGTTAGCATTAGATTTAGGATAATGGTTTAGGGTCAGGGTTAGGTTTAGGTGTTAGAGTTAGTGTTATGGTTATGCTTAGGGTTAGGGTTAGGTTTAAGGTTAGGGATAGGTTTAGGATAATCCTTAAGGTTAGGGTTAGGGTTAGGTTATTCCTTAGGGTTACGCTAAGGGTTAGGGATTAGGGTTAGGGTTATGGTTAGGATAATCGTTAGGGTTAATGTTAGGGATAGGGGTTAGGTTTAGGGCTAGGGTTAGGCTTATTATTAGGGTTAGGGTTAGGTTTATGGTTAGGATAATCGTTAGTATTAGGGTTAGGGCTAGTGTTAAGCTTAGGGTTAAAGTTAGGTTAGGTTTAGGGTTAGGGTTACCATTAGGGTTAGGATAATGTTTAGGGTTAGGGTTTTGGTTAGGTGTTAGGGTTGAGGTTATGATTAGGGTTAGGATTAGGGTTAGGTTTAGGTTTACGATAATTTTTAGGGTTGGGGTTATGGGTAGGGTAAAGTTAATCATTAGGGTTAGGGTTAGGGATAGTGGTTAGTGTTAGGGTTAGGCTTAGGGTTTGGGTTAGGGTTAGGATAATCATTAGTATTAGGGTTAGGGCCAGTGTTAGGGTTAGGGTTAGGCTTAGTTTAGGAAGAGTGTTAGGGTTAGCGTTAGCGTTAGGGTTAGGGGTTAGTGTTAGTGTTAGGGTTAGGATTATGGTTAGGGTTAGGGTTATGGTTAGGGTTAGGTTTAGGGTTAAGATTAGGGTTAGTGTTAGAGTTAGGGTTTGGGTTATGGTTAGGATAATTGTTAAGGTTAGGTTAAAGTTAGGGTAGGGTAAGCATAATCGTTATGTTATGGTTAGGGCTAGTGTTAGGGTTAGGATTAGGATTAGGTTAGGTTTAGGATAATAATGAGGTTTAGGGTTAGGGTTATGTTAATTGTTAGGGTTAGGGTTAGTTTTAGGGTAATCGTTAGGTTTAGGTTTAGGGTTAGGTTTAGGGTTAGGGTTAGGTTTAAGGTTAGGCTTAGGTTTAGGTTATTGGTTAGGTTTAGGTTTAGGGTTAGGTTTAGGGTTAGCCTTAAGTTTAGGAGAATTGTTAGGGTTAGGTTTAGGTTTAGTGTTAGGTTTAGGGTTAGGGTTAGGTTAATCATTACGTTTAGGGTTATGGTTAGGGATAGGGTTAGGGTTAGTGTTAGGGTTAGGGTTAGTGTGAGTGTTAGTGCTAGTGCTAGGGTAGTGTTAGGGTCAGTGTTAGGGTTAAGGTTAGGGTTAGGGTTATGGTTAGGGTAGGGTTAGGATTAGGTTTAGGGTTAGGTAAATCTTTAGGGTTATGGTTATGGTTAGGGTTAGGGTTAGGGTTAGGTTTAGGATAATCGTTAGGGTTAGGGTTAGGATTAGGGTTTAGGGTTAGGTTAATCATTAGGTTTATGGGTATGATTAGGGGTTAGGGTTAGTGTTAGTGTTATGGTTAGACTTAGGTTTATGGTTAGGGTTAGAGTGAGGGTTAGGATTAGGTTTAGTGTTAGGTTTAGAGTTAGGATTAGGGTTAGGGTTAGGGTTAGTGTTACGGTTAGGATAATTGTTAGGGTTAGGGTAAGGATAATCGTTTGGGTTAGGGTTACTCTTAGGTTTAGGGTTAGGGTTTGTTTAGGATTAGGCTAATTGTTAGTGTTAGGGTTAGGGGTTAGGGTTAGGATAATCATTAGGTTTAGGGTTAGGGTTAGGGGTTAGGGTTAGGGTTAGTGTTAAGATTAGGGTTAGAATTAGGGGGGAGGGTTGCGTTCAGGTTTAGGGTTAGGGGGAAGGGTTAGGATAATCCTCAGTGTTAGGGTTAGGGTTAGCTTTAGGGTTAGGGTTAGTGTTAGGTTTAGGGTTATGGTCAGGATTAGGGTTAGGGTTAGTGTTAGTGTTAGTGTTAGGATTTGGGTTAGGGTTAGTATTAGGTTTAGGTTAATCATTAGGGTGACAGTTAGGGTTAGAGTTAGTGTTAGGGTTATGGTTAGGATTAGGGTTAGTATTAGGGTTAGGGTTAGTTTGAGTGTTATGGTTATGGTTATGTTTAGGGTGAGGGTTAGGTTTAGTGTGAGTTTTAGGGTTAGGATTATGGTTAGGGTGGGATTAGGTTAATTTTTATGGTTAGGGTAAGGGTTAGGGATAGGTTTAGTGTGAGTTTTAGTGTTAGGGTTAGGGTAGGGTTAGGTTTAGGATAATTTTTAGGGTTAGGGTTAGGGTTAGGGTTAGGTTTAGGTTAATGGTTAGGGTTAGGGATAGGGATAGGGGTTAGTGTTAGGGTCAGGCTTAGGCTTAGGGTTAGGGTTAGGATTAAGGTTAGGGTTAGTGTTAGGGTAATCGTTAGGGTTAGGTTTAGGATTAGGGTTAGGTTTAGGGTTAGGGGTAGGTTTAGGGTAATTTTTAGTGTTAGGGTTAGTGTTAGTTGTTAGTGTTAGGGTTAGGATTAGGGTTCGGTTTAGGTTTAAGGTTAGGTTTAGGATAATTGTTAGGGTTAGGGTTATGGTTAGGGTTAGGTTAATCGTTAGGGTTAGGGTTAGGGATAGGGGTTAGGGTTAGGGCTAGGGTTAGGCTTATTGTTAGGGTTAGGGTTAGGTTTATGGTTAGGATAATCATTAGTATTACGGTTAGGGCTAGTGTAAGCTTAGTGTTAGGGGTAGGTTAGGTTTAGGGTTAGGGTTACCATTAGGGTTTTGATAATGGTTAGGGTTAGGGTTTTGGTTAGGTGTTAGGGATAGGGTTAGGATTAGGGTTAGGGTTAGGTTTAGGGTTAGGTTTAGGGTTAGGGTTAAGGGTTAATGTTAGGGTTAGGTTTAGGGTTAGGGTTAGGGTTAGGATTAGGGTTAGCATTAGGTTTACGATAATTTTTAGTGTTGGGGTTATGGGTAGGGTAAAGTTAATTGTTAGGGTTAGCGTTAGCGATAGTGGTTAGCCTTAGGGTTAGCCTTAGGGTTTGGGTTAGGGTTAGGAAAATCATTAGCATTAGGTTTAGAGCTAGTGTTAGGGTTAGGGTTAGGGTTAGTTTAGGTAGAGGGTTAGGGTTAGCGTTAGCGTTAGGGTTAGGGGTTAGGTTTAGTGTTAGGGTTAGGATTATGGTTAGGGTTAGGGTTATGTTAATTGTTAGGGTTAGGCTTAGTTTTAGGGTAATCGTTAGGGTTAGGTTAGGGTTAGGGTTAGGTTAAAGTTAGGGTTAGGTTTAGCATATTGGTTAGGTTTAGGGTTAGGGTTTGGTTTAGGATATGGTTAGGTTACGGTTAGGGTTAGGTTTATGGTTAGCTTTAAGTTTAGGATAATTGTTAGGGTTAGGGTTATGGTTAGGGTTAGTTTAATCATTAGGGTTTGTGTTAGGGATAGGTGTTAGTGTTTGGGTTAGGGTTAGGGTTACGGTTAAGGTTAAGGTTTAGGCTTAGGTTAAGGTTAAGGTTAGCATTAGATTTAGGATTATGGTTTAGGGTCAGGGTTAGGTTTAGGTGTTAGGGTTAGTGTTATGGTTATGCTTAGGGTTAGGGTTAGGTTTAAGGTTAGGGTTAGGTTTAGGATAATCCTTAAGGTTAGGGTTAGGGTTAGGTTATTCCTTAGGGTTACGCTAAGGGTTAGGGATTAGGGTTAGGGTTATGGTTAGGATAATCGTTAGGGTTAATGTTAGGGATAGGGGTTAGGTTTAGGGCTAGGGTTAGGCTTATTGTTAGGGTTAGGGTTAGGTTTATGGTTAGGATAATCGTTAGTATTAGGGTTAGGGCTAGTGTTAAGCTTAGGGTTAAAGTTAGGTTAGGTTTAGGGTTAGGGTTACCATTAGGGTTAGGATAATGTTTAGGGTTAGGGTTTTGGTTAGGTGTTAGGGTTGAGGTTATGATTAGGGTTAGGATTAGGGTTAGGTTTAGGTTTACGATAATTTTTAGGGTTGGGGTTATGGGTAGGGTTAAAGTTAATCATTAGGGTTAGGGTTAGGGATAGTGGTTAGTGTTAGGGTTAGGCTTAGGGTTTGGGTTAGGGTTAGGATAATCATTAGTATTAGGGTTAGGGCCAGTGTTAGGGTTAGGGTTAGGCTTAGTTTAGGAAGAGTGTTAGGGTTAGCATTAGCGTTAGGGTTAGGGGTTAGTGTTAGTGTTAGGGTTAGGATTATGGTTAGGGTTAGGGTTATGGTTAGGGTTAGGTTTAGGGTTAAGATTAGGGTTAGTGTTAGAGTTAGGGTTTGGGTTATGGTTAGGATAATTGTTAAGGTTAGGTTAAAGTTAGGGTAGGGTAAGCATAATCGTTATGTTATGGTTAGGGCTAGTGTTAGGGTTAGGATTAGGATTAGGTTAGGTTTAGGATAATAATGAGGTTTAGGGTTAGGGTTATGTTAATTGTTAGGGTTAGGGTTAGTTTTAGGGTAATCGTTAGGTTTAGGTTTAGGGTTAGGTTTAGGGTTAGGGTTAGGTTTAAGGTTAGGCTTAGGTTTAGGTTATTGGTTAGGTTTAGGTTTAGGGTTAGGTTTAGGGTTAGCCTTAAGTTTAGGAGAATTGTTAGGGTTAGGTTTAGGTTTAGTGTTAGGTTTAGGGTTAGGGTTAGGTTAATCATTAGGTTTAGGGTTATGGTTAGGGATAGGGTTAGGGTTAGTGTTAGGGTTAGGGTTAGTGTGAGTGTTAGTGCTAGTGCTAGGGTAGTGTTAGGGTCAGTGTTAGGGTTAAGGTTAGGGTTAGGGTTATGGTTAGGGTAGGGTTAGGATTAGGTTTAGGGTTAGGTAAATCTTTAGGGTTATGGTTATGGTTAGGGTTAGGGTTAGGTTTAGGATAATCGTTAGGGTTAGGGTTAGGATTAGGGTTTAGGGTTAGGTTAATCATTAGGTTTATGGGTATGGTTAGGGGTTAGGGTTAGGGTTAGTGTTATGGTTAGACTTAGGTTTATGGTTAGGGTTAGAGTGAGGGTTAGGATTAGGTTTAGTGTTAGGTTTAGAGTTAGGATTAGGGTTAGGGTTAGGGTTAGTGTTACGGTTAGGATAATTGTTAGGGTTAGGGTTAGGATAATCGTTTGGGTTAGGGTTACTCTTAGGTTTAGGGTTAGGGTTTGTTTAGGATTAGGCTAATTGTTAGTGTTAGGGTTAGGGGTTAGGGTCAGGATAATCATTAGGTTTAGGGTTAGGGTTAGGGGTTAGGGTTAGGGTTAGTGTTAAGATTAGGGTTAGAATTAGGGGAGGGTTACGTTCAGGTTTAGGGTTAGGGAAGGGTTAGGATAATCCTCAGTGTTAGGGTTAGGGTTAGCTTTAGGGTTAGGGTTAGTGTTAGGTTTAGGGTTATGGTCAGGATTAGGGTTAGGGTTAGTGTTAGTGTTAGTGTTAGGATTTGGGTTAGGGTTAGTATTAGGTTTAGGTTAATCATTAGGGTGACAGTTAGGGTTAGAGTTAGTGTTAGGGTTATGGTTAGGATTAGGGTTAGTATTAGGGTTAGGGTTAGTTTGAGTGTTATGGTTATGGTTATGTTTAGGGTGAGGGTTAGGTTTAGTGTGAGTTTTAGGGTTAGGATTATGGTTAGGGTTAGGATTAGGTTAATATTTATGGTTAGGGTAAGGGTTAGGGATAGGTTTAGTGTGAGTTTTAGTGTTAGGGTTAGGGTAGGGTTAGGTTTAGGATAATTTTTAGGGTTAGGGTTAGGGTTAGGGTTAGGTTTAGGTTAATGGTTAGGGTTAGGGATAGGGATAGGGGTTAGTGTTAGGGTCAGGCTTAGGCTTAGGGTTAGGGTTAGGATTAAGGTTAGGGTTAGTGTTAGGGTAATCGTTAGGGTTAGGTTTAGGGTTAGGGTTAGGTTTAGGGTTAGGGGTAGGTTTAGGGTAATTTTTAGTGTTAGGGTTAGTGTTAGTTGTTAGTGTTAGGGTTAGGATTAGGGTTAGGATTAGGGTTCGGTTTAGGTTTAAGGGTAGGTTTAGGATAATTGTTAGGGTTAGGGTTATGGTTAGGGTTAGGTTAATCGTTAGGGTTAGGGTTAGGGATAGGGGTTAGGGTTAGGGCTAGGGTTAGGCTTATTGTTAGGGTTAGGGTTAGGTTTATGGTTAGGATAATCATTAGTATTACGGTTAGGGCTAGTGTAAGCTTAGTGTTAGGGGTAGGTTAGGTTTAGGGTTAGGGTTACCATTAGGGTTTTGATAATGGTTAGGGTTAGGGTTTTGGTTAGGTGTTAGGGATAGGGTTAGGATTAGGGTTAGGGTTAGGTTTAGGGTTAGGGTTAGGGTTAATGTTAGGGTTAGGTTTAGGGTTAGGGTTAGGGTTAGGATTAGGGTTAGCATTAGGTTTACGATAATTTTTAGCGTTGGGGTTATGGGTAGGGTAAAGTTAATTGTTAGGGTTAGCGTTAGGGATAGTGGTTAGCGTTAGGGTTAGCCTTAGGGTTTGGGTTAGGGTTAGGAAAATCATTAGCATTAGGTTTAGAGCTAGTGTTAGGGTTAGGGTTAGGGTTAGTTTAGGTAGAGGGTTAGGGTTAGGTTAAAGTTAGGGTTAGGTTTAGCATATTGGTTAGGTTTAGGGTTAGGGTTTGGTTTAGGATATTGGTTAGGTTACGGTTAGGGTTAGGTTTATGGTTAGCTTTAAGTTTAGGATAATTGTTAGGGTTAGGGTTATGGTTAGGGTTAGTTTAATCATTAGGGTTTGTGTTAGGGATAGGTGTTAGTGTTTGGGTTAGGGTTAGGGTTACGGTTAAGGTTAAGGTTTAGGCTTAGGTTAAGGTTAAGGTTAGCATTAGATTTAGGATAATGGTTTAGGGTCAGGGTTAGGTTTAGGTGTTAGGGTTAGTGTTATGGTTATGCTTAGGGTTAGGGTTAGGTTTAAGGTTAGGGTTAGGTTTAGGATAATCCTTAAGGTTAGGGTTAGGGTTAGGTTATTCCTTAGGGTTACGCTAAGGGTTAGGGATTAGGGTTAGGGTTATGGTTAGGATAATCGTTAGGGTTAATGTTAGGGATAGGGGTTAGGTTTAGGGCTAGGGTTAGGCTTATTGTTAGGGTTAGGGTTAGGTTTATGGTTAGGATAATCGTTAGTATTAGGGTTAGGGCTAGTGTTAAGCTTAGGGTTAAAGTTAGGTTAGGTTTAGGGTTAGGGTTACCATTAGGGTTAGGATAATGTTTAGGGTTAGGGTTTTGGTTAGGTGTTAGGGTTGAGGTTATGATTAGGGTTAGGATTAGGGTTAGGTTTAGGTTTACGATAATTTTTAGGGTTGGGGTTATGGGTAGGGTTAAAGTTAATCATTAGGGTTAGGGTTAGGGATAGTGGTTAGTGTTAGGGTTAGGCTTAGGGTTTGGGTTAGGGTTAGGATAATCATTAGTATTAGGGTTAGGGCCAGTGTTAGGGTTAGGGTTTGGCTTAGTTTAGGAAGAGTGTTAGGGTTAGCATTAGCGTTAGGGTTAGGGGTTAGTGTTAGTGTTAGGGTTAGGATTATGGTTAGGGTTAGGGTTATGGTTAGGGTTAGGTTTAGGGTTAAGATTAGGGTTAGTGTTAGAGTTAGGGTTTGGGTTATGGTTAGGATAATTGTTAAGGTTAGGTTAAAGTTAGGGTAGGGTAAGCATAATCGTTATGTTATGGTTAGGGCTAGTGTTAGGGTTAGGATTAGGATTAGGTTAGGTTTAGGATAATAATGAGGTTTAGGGTTAGGGTTATGTTAATTGTTAGGGTTAGGGTTAGTTTTAGGGTAATCGTTAGGTTTAGGTTTAGGGTTAGGTTTAGGGTTAGGGTTAGGTTTAAGGTTAGGCTTAGGTTTAGGTTATTGGTTAGGTTTAGGTTTAGGGTTAGGTTTAGGGTTAGCCTTAAGTTTAGGAGAATTGTTAGGGTTAGGTTTAGGTTTAGTGTTAGGTTTAGGGTTAGGGTTAGGTTAATCATTAGGTTTAGGGTTATGGTTAGGGATAGGGTTAGGGTTAGTGTTAGGGTTAGGGTTAGTGTGAGTGTTAGTGCTAGTGCTAGGGTAGTGTTAGGGTCAGTGTTAGGGTTAAGGTTAGGGTTAGGGTTATGGTTAGGGTAGGGTTAGGATTAGGTTTAGGGTTAGGTAAATCTTTAGGGTTATGGTTATGGTTAGGGTTAGGGTTAGGTTTAGGATAATCGTTAGGGTTAGGGTTAGGATTAGGGTTTAGGGTTAGGTTAATCATTAGGTTTATGGGTATGGTTAGGGGTTAGGGTTAGGGTTAGTGTTATGGTTAGACTTAGGTTTATGGTTAGGGTTAGAGTGAGGGTTAGGATTAGGTTTAGTGTTAGGTTTAGAGTTAGGATTAGGGTTAGGGTTAGGGTTAGTGTTACGGTTAGGATAATTGTTAGGGTTAGGGTTAGGATAATCGTTTGGGTTAGGGTTACTCTTAGGTTTAGGGTTAGGGTTTGTTTAGGATTAGGCTAATTGTTAGTGTTAGGGTTAGGGGTTAGGGTCAGGATAATCATTAGGTTTAGGGTTAGGGTTAGGGGTTAGGGTTAGGGTTAGTGTTAAGATTAGGGTTAGAATTAGGGGGAGGGTTACGTTCAGGTTTAGGGTTAGGGGAAGGGTTAGGATAATCCTCAGTGTTAGGGTTAGGGTTAGCTTTAGGGTTAGGGTTAGTGTTAGGTTTAGGGTTATGGTCAGGATTAGGGTTAGGGTTAGTGTTAGTGTTAGTGTTAGGATTTGGGTTAGGGTTAGTATTAGGTTTAGGTTAATCATTAGGGTGACAGTTAGGGTTAGAGTTAGTGTTAGGGTTATGGTTAGGATTAGGGTTAGTATTAGGGTTAGGGTTAGTTTGAGTGTTATGGTTATGGTTATGTTTAGGGTGAGGGTTAGGTTTAGTGTGAGTTTTAGGGTTAGGATTATGGTTAGGGTTAGGATTAGGTTAATATTTATGGTTAGGGTAAGGGTTAGGGATAGGTTTAGTGTGAGTTTTAGTGTTAGGGTTAGGGTAGGGTTAGGTTTAGGATAATTTTTAGGGTTAGGGTTAGGGTTAGGGTTAGGTTTAGGTTAATGGTTAGGGTTAGGGATAGGGATAGGGGTTAGTGTTAGGGTCAGGCTTAGGCTTAGGGTTAGGGTTAGGATTAAGGTTAGGGTTAGTGTTAGGGTAATCGTTAGGGTTAGGTTTAGGGTTAGGGTTAGGTTTAGGGTTAGGGGTAGGTTTAGGGTAATTTTTAGTGTTAGGGTTAGTGTTAGTTGTTAGTGTTAGGGTTAGGATTAGGGTTAGGATTAGGGTTCGGTTTAGGTTTAAGGGTAGGTTTAGGATAATTGTTAGGGTTAGGGTTATGGTTAGGGTTAGGTTAATCGTTAGGGTTAGGGTTAGGGATAGGGGTTAGGGTTAGGGCTAGGGTTAGGCTTATTGTTAGGGTTAGGGTTAGGTTTATGGTTAGGATAATCATTAGTATTACGGTTAGGGCTAGTGTAAGCTTAGTGTTAGGGGTAGGTTAGGTTTAGGGTTAGGGTTACCATTAGGGTTTTGATAATGGTTAGGGTTAGGGTTTTGGTTAGGTGTTAGGGATAGGGTTAGGATTAGGGTTAGGGTTAGGTTTAGGGTTAGGGTTAGGGTTAATGTTAGGGTTAGGTTTAGGGTTAGGGTTAGGGTTAGGATTAGGGTTAGCATTAGGTTTACGATAATTTTTAGCGTTGGGGTTATGGGTAGGGTAAAGTTAATTGTTAGGGTTAGCGTTAGGGATAGTGGTTAGCGTTAGGGTTAGCCTTAGGGTTTGGGTTAGGGTTAGGAAAATCATTAGCATTAGGTTTAGAGCTAGTGTTAGGGTTAGGGTTAGGGTTAGTTTAGGTAGAGGGTTAGGGTTAGCGTTAGCGTTAGGGTTAGGGGTTAGGTTTAGTGTTAGGGTTAGGATTATGGTTAGGGTTAGGGTTATGTTAATTGTTAGGGTTAGGCTTAGTTTTAGGGTAATCGTTAGGGTTAGGTTAGGGTTAGGGTTAGGTTAAAGTTAGGGTTAGGTTTAGCATATTGTTTAGGTTTAGGGTTAGGGTTAGGTTTAGGGTTAGGGTTGGGGTTAGGGTTATGGATAGGGTTAGGTTTAAGTTTAGGATTAGGTTTAGGATAATTGTTAGGTTTAGGCTTAGTGTTAGGGTTAAGTTTAGTGTTAGCATTAAGTTTACCATAATTGTTAAGGTTAGGGTTATGGTTATGGTTAGGTTAATCTTTAGGGTTTGGGTTAGGGCTAGGGGTTAGTGTTAGTGTTAGGCTCAAGGTTAGGGTTAGGGTTAGGCTTAGGGTTAGAGTTAGGGTTAAGTTTAAGGTTAGCGTTAGAGTTAAGATAATGGCTAGAGTCAGGGTTAGGGTTATGTATTAGTGTTAGTGTTATGGTTATACTTAGGGTTCGGGTTAGAGTTACAGTTAGGGTTAGGGCTAGGTATAGGGTTAGGCTTATGTTTAGGTTAATCATTAGGGTTAGGGTTAGGGGTTAGGGTTAGGGTTAGGGTTAGGGTTAGTGTTAGGTTTAGGATTAGAGTTAGGGTTAGGGTTAGTGTTACTGTTAGGTTTAGGGTTAGGGTTTGTATTAGATTTAGGGTTAGGGTTAGGTTAAACATTAGGGTTACAGTTAGGGTTAGGGTTAGTGTTAGTGTTATGGTTAGGATTAGGGTTAGTATTAGGGTTAGGGTTAGTGTGAGTGTTATGTTTAGGGTCATGTTTAGGGTGAGGGTTAGGTTTAGTGTGAGTTTTAGGGTTAGGATTAGGGTGAGGGTTAGGTTTAGGATAATTTTTAGGGTTAGGGTTATTGTTAGGATTAGGTTAATGTTTAGTGTTAGGGTTAGGGATAGGGGTTAGTGTTAGGGTTAGGCTTAGCCTTAGGATTAGGGTTAAGGTTAGGGTTAGTGTTAGGATAATCGTTAGGGTCAATTTTAGGGTTAGGGATATGGTTAGGGTAATTTTTAGTGTTAGGGTTAGTGTTAGTTGTTACTGTTAGGGTTAGGTTTAGGGTTAGGATTAGGGTTAGGGTTAGGTTTAGGTTTAGGTTTAGGTTTAAGGTTAGGTTTAGGATAATTGTTAGGGGTAGGGTTATGGTTATGGTTAGGTTAATCATTAGGGTTAGGGTTAGGGATAGGGGTTAGGGTTAGGGCTAGGGTTAGGCTTATTGTTAGGGTGAGGGTTAGGGTTAGGGTTAGGATAATCGTTAGCATTGGGGTTAGGGCAAGTGTTAAGCTTAGTGTTAGGGTTAGGTTAGGTTTAGGGTTAGGGTTACCATTAGGGTTTTGATAATGGTTAGGGTTAGGGTTTTGGGTAGGTGTTAGGGTTAGGGTAGGATTAGGGTTAGGGTTAGGAATTTGGTTAGGCTTAGGGTTAGGGTTAAGATTAGGGTTAGAGTTAGATTTTGGGTTAGGGTTAGAATAATTGTTAAGGTTAGGTTAAAGTTAGGGTTAGCGTAAGCATAATCGTTATGTTCGGGTTAGGGCTAGTGTTAGGGTTAGGATTACGGTTAGGTTAGGTGTAGGATAATAGTGAGGTTTAGGGTTAGAGTTAGGTTAATCGTTAGGGTTAGGGTTAGTTTTAGGGTAATCGTTAAGGTTAGGTTTAGGGTTATGGTTAAGGTTAGGTTTAAGTTTAGGGTTAGGTTTAGGATATTGGTTAGGTTTAGGGTTAGGGTTAGGTTTAGGGTTAGCGTTAAGTTTAAGATAATTGTTAGGATTAGAGTTATGGTTAGTGTTAGGTTAATCGTGAGGTTTAGGGTTAGGGATAGGGGTGAGTGTTAGGGTTAGGCTTAGGGTTAGGGTTAGGGTAAGGGTTAGAATTAGTGTTAGGGTTAGGGCTAGGATTAGGGTTTGTTTAGGTTTAGGATAATCGTGAGGTTAGGGTTATGGTTAGGTTAATCGTTAGCGTTAGGGTTAAGTTTAGGGTAATCATTAGGGTTAGGGTTAGGGTTAGGGTAATCCTTAGGGTTATGTTTTGGGTTATGTTTAGGGTTAGGGTTAATGTTAGGTTTAAGTTTAGGGTTAGGTTTAGTATATTGGTTAGGTTTAGGGTTAGTGTTAGGGTTACGTTTAGGGTTAGCGTTAAGTTTAGGATAATTGTTAGGGTTAGGGTTATGGTTAGGGTTAGGTTAATCTTTAGGGTTAGGGGTAGGGATAGGTGTTAGTTTTAGGGTTAGGCTTAAGGTTAGGGTTAGGTTTAGGGTTAGAGTTAATGTTAAGTTTAAGGTTAGCATTAGAGTGAGGATAATGGTTAGGGTCAGGGTTAGGGTTAGGTGTTAGTGTTAGTGTTATGGTTATACTTAGGGTTAGGGTTAGGGTTAGGGTTACAGTTAGGGTTAGGGTTACGATATCGTTAAGGTTAGGTTTAGGGTTAGGGTTAGGTTATTCCTTAAGGTTAGGCTTAGGGTTAGGGGTTACGGCTAGGGATAGGGTCAGGTTTATGGTTAGGGTTAGATTTAGGATAATTGTTAGGGTTACAGTTAGGGTTAAGGTTAGGTTTAATGTTAGGGTTAGGTTAATTGTTAAGGTTAGGGTTAGGGTGTTAGGTTTAAGGTTCTGTTTGGTTTAGAGTATTGGTTAGTTTTAGGGTTAGGTTTAGGGTTATGGTTAGGGTTAGTGTTAGGGTTAGAGTTAGTGTGAGTGTTATGGTTTTGGTTAGGTTTAGGGTGAGGGTTAGGTTTAGTTTGGTTTAGGGTTAGGATTAGAGTTAAGGTTAGGGTTATGTTAATTGTTAGGGTTATTGTTAGGGGTTAGTGTTATGGTTGGGTTTAGGGTTATGGTTAGGGTTAGGTTAATCATTAGGGTTAGGGTTAGGGTTAGGGTTATGGTTAGGGTTAGAGTTAAGTTTAGGATATTGGTTAGGTTTAGTGTTAGTGTTAGGGTTATGTTAAGTGTTAGGGTTAAGTTTAGGATAATTGTTAGGGTTCGGGTTATGGTCAGGGTTAGGTCAATCGTTAGGTTTAGGGTTAGGGTTAGGGATAGTGGTTAGTGTTAGGTTTAGGCTTAGGGTTAGGGTTAGGGTTAAATTTAAGGTTAATGTTAGGGTTAGAGTTAGGATAATCGTTAAGGTCAGAGTTAGGGTTAGTTGTTATGGTTAGTGTTATGGTTTTGCTTAGGGTTAGGGTTAAGATTAGGGTAAGGGTTAGTGTTAGGGATAGGTTAATCGTTAGGGTTAGGCTTAGGGTTAGGGGTTAGGGCTAGGGTTAATGTTAGGTTTAGGGTTGCGGTTAGATTTAGGATAATCGTTAGGGTTACAGTTAGGTTTAGGTTTAGGTTTAGGTTAATCATTAGGGTTAGGGTTATGGTTAGGTTAATCTTTAGGGTTAGGGTTAGGGTTAATGTTAGGGTAGGGTTAGGGTTAGGGTTAGTGTTGGCGTTAGGGTTAGTGTTAGGTTTAGGCTTACTTTTAGTGTTAGGGTTAGGTTTAGGCTTAGGGCTTTGGTAAGGTTCAGTGTGAGTGAGGGTTAGGGTTAGGGTTATGCTTATGCCTAGGGTTAGGTTTAGGTTTAGGTTTAGGGTTATGGTCAGTGTTAGGTTTAAGGTTAGTGTTAGGTTTAGTGTTAGGGTTAGGTTAATCATTAGGTTTAGGGTTAGGGTTAGGGTTAGAGTTAGGGTTAGTGTTAGGGTTAGTGTTAGGTTTAGAGTTAGTGTTAGGGTTAGGGTTAGTATGAGTGTTAGGGTTAGGGTTAGGGTTAGAGTTAGAGTTAGGGTTAGGGTTAGGGTTAGAGTTAGGGTTAGGGTTAGGATTAGGGTTAGGGTTAGGGTAGGTTTAGAGTTAGGATTAGGGCTAGGGTTAGGTTTAGAGTTAGGATTATGTTTAGGGTTAGTGTTAGGATAGTCGTAGGGTTAGAGTTAGGGTTAGTGTTAGTGTTAGGGTTAGGGTTAGTGTTAGGGTTAGGATAATCGTTAGGGTTAGGCTTACTGTTAGGATTAGGGTTAGGGTTAGTGTTAGGATTAGGATAATCATTAGGGTTAGGGTTAGGGGTTAGGTTTAGATTAATCATTAGGTTTAGGGTTAGGGTTAAGGTTAGTGTTAGGATTAGGGTTAGGGTTAGGGTGAGGGTTAAGGCCAGGGATAGAGTATGGGTTAGGGTTAGGATATTCCTTAGTGTGAGGGTTAGGTGTTAGGTTTAGTGTCAAGGTTAGGCTTAGGGTTAGGTTAATCATTAGGGTTAGGGTTAGGTTTAGGTTTAGGGTTAGGTTTAGGATAATTGTTAGGGTTAGGGTTATGGTTAGGGTTAGGTTAATCGTTAGGGTTAGAGTTAGGTTTAGGGTAATCATTAGGTTTAGGGTTAAGGTTAAGTGGAAGATAATTGTTAGGGTTAGGGTTATGGTTAGTGCTAAGTCAATCCTTAGGTTAGGGTTACACATTGTGATTAGTGTTAGGGTTAGGCTTAGGATTAGGATGAGTGTTAGGGTTAGGTTTAGGGTTAAGGTTAATGTTAGTGTTAGAGTTAGGATAAACTTTATGGTCAGGGTTAGGGTTAGGTATTAGGGTTAGTGTTATGGTTATGCTTATGGTTAGGGTTAGGGTTACAGTTAGGGTTAGGGTTAGGATAATTGTTAAGGTTAGGGTTAGGGATAGGGATAGGTTAATTGTTAGGGTTAGGCTTAGGGTTAGGGGTTACGGCTAGGGTTATGGTTAGGTTAATAGTTAGGGTTAGAGTTAGGGTTAGGGTTAGGGTTATGGTTATGCTTAGGGTTAGGGTTAGGGTTACGGTTAGGGTTAGAGTTAGGATAATCTTTAAGGTTAGGTTTAGGATTAAGGTTAGGGTATTCCTTAGGGTTAGTCTTAGGGTTAGGGGTTAGGGCTAGGGTTAGGGTTAGGTTTAGGTTTAGGGTTAGATTTAGGATAATCGTTAGTGTTATTGTTAGGGTTAGGGTTAGGTTAATTGTTAGGATTAAGGTTAGGTTAATCGTTAGGGTTAGGGTTAGGGTTAAGGTTAGGTTTAAGGTTTAGGTTAGGTTTAGGGTATTGGTTAGGTTTAGGATTAGGGTTAGGGTTATGGTTAGGGTTAGTGTTAGTGTGAGTGTTATGGTTATGTTTAGTTTTAGGGTGAGGTTTAGGTTTAGTGTGAGGTTTAGGGTTAGGATTAGGGTTATGATTAGGGTTATGTTAATTGTTAGGGTTATGGTTAGGGGTTAGTGTTAGGGCTAGTTTAGGGTTAGGGTTAGGTTTAGGGTTAGGGTTAGGTTTAGGATAATTTTAAGGGTTAAGTTTATGGTTGCAATTAATCATTAGGGTAAGGTTTAGAGATAGTGCTTAGTGTTAAGGTTAGGCTTAGGGTTTGGTTTAGTGTGAGTTTTAGGGTTAGGGTTAGGGTTACGATAATTGTTAGTGTTAGGGTTACTGTTAGATTTAGGGTTAGGGTTAATGTTAGGATTAGGATAATCGTTAGGGTTAGGGTTATGGATAGGGTTAGATTAATTGTTAGGGTTACTTTTAGGGGTTAGGGTGAGGGTTAGGATTAGAGTTAAAGCTAGGTTAATTTTTAGGGTAGGGTTAGGGGTTAGGGTTAATATTCTGTTAAAAGAAGGTTTTCCTTGAGAGGAGCCATTCCGCCACCCTGGTTCTTGATCTGCATCAGTCCATAATAAACACACAGGAGACTATATTAGTTATGAAGTTGTTGGCCTTGCTTGTCTCTTACTGGCTAGCTCTGCTTTAAGTAATTACCCCATAATTGTTAATCTAAGTATTTCTCTTACCGGAGAATAGTTCTGGGCTCCTACCCCATGGTGTTACATCTTGAACTCCCTTGTGTTTCTCCTTCCCAGAATCCTCCTGGACTCCTAGCCCCACCTATCTAGATTCCTATTGGCCAGCAGTAATTTATTGACATATACACAGGACTTCCCCAACATCTTTTGGGTTAGGATTAAGGTTAGGGGTTAGGGTTAGGTTTAGGGTTAGGGTTAGGGTTAGGTTTAGGACAACCGTAGGGTTATATTTAGGGTTAGTTTGAGGGTTAGGATAATCGTTAGGGTTAGGATTAGGGTTAGGGTAGGGTTAGGGTTTGGTTAATCATTAGGTTTAGGGTTACAGTTAGGGTTTAGGGTTAGTGTTAGGGTTAGGATTAGGATTAGGGTTAGAGTGTGGATAAGGATTAGGATTAGGGTTTGGTTAGAGTTAGGATTACAGTTAGGGTTAGTGTTAGTGTTAGGGTCAGGGGTAGGGTTAGGGTAGGGTTAGGATAATCGTTAGGGTTAGGGTTAGTGTTAGGGTTAGGGTCAGGGTTAGGATTAGGGTTAAAGTAGGTTAATTGTTAGGGTTAGGTTTAGTGTTAGGGTTAGGGTTAGGGTTAGGACAATCGTTAGGGTTAGGGTTAGGGTTAGGTTTAGGTTAGGGTTAGGGTTAGGGTGCAGGTTACGGTAAGGGTTAGGGTTAGGGTAGTGTTAGGATAATCCTTCGGATTAGGGTTAGGGGTTAGGGTTAGTGTTATGGTTATGTTTAGGGTTAGGGTTAGGGTTATGGTTAGGGTTAGGGTTAGGATAATCATTAAGTTTAGGGTTAGGGTTAGGGATAGGTTAATCGTTAGGGTTAGGCTTAGGGTTAGGGGTTAGGGCTAGGGTTAGGGTTAGGATTAGTGTTAGGTTAGGTTTAGGATAATCGTGAGGGTTAGGGTTAGGTTTAAGTTTAGGTTTAGGTTTAGGATATTGGTTAGGTTTAGGGTTAGGGGTAGGGTTAGGTTTAGGGTTAGCATTAAGTTTAGGATAATTGTTAGGGTTAGGGTTATGGTTAGGGTTAAGTTAATCATTAGCGTTAGGGTTAGGGATATGGGTTAGTGTTAGGGTTAGGCTTATGTTTAGGGTTAGGGTTAGGGTTAGAGTTAGGGTAAAGGTTGAGGTTAGCGTCAGAGTTAGGATAATCGTTAGGGTCAGGGTTACGGTTAGGGTTAGGATAATCGTTAAGGTTAGGGTTAGGGTTAAGTTTAGGTTATTTCTTAGGGTTAGGCTTAGGGTTAGGGGTTATGGCTAGCGATAGGGTCAGGTTTAGGGTTAGGGTTAGATTTAGGATAATCGTTAGGGTTACAGTTAGGGTTAAGGTTAGGTTTAATGTTAGGGTTAGTTAATTGTTAGGGTTAGGGTTAGGTTTAAGGTTTGGGTTAGGTTTAGGATATTGGTAAGGTTTAGGGTTAGAGTTATGGTTATGGTTAGGGTTAGTGTTAGGGTTAGGGTAGTGTAAGTGTTATGGTTATGTTTAGTTTTAGGGTGAGGGTTAGGTTTAGTGTGAGGTTTAGGGTTAGGATTAGGGTTATGGTTAGGGTTATATTAATTGTTAGGGTTATGTTTAGGGGTTAGTGTTAGGGTTAGGGTTAGGTTTATGGTTAGGGTTAGGTTTAGGATAATTTTAAGGGTTAGGGTTATGGTTAGGCTTTGCTTAATCATTAGGGTTAGGTTTAGAGATTGTGGTTAGTGTTAGGGTTAGGTTTATGGTTAGGGTTAGGGTTACGTTTAGTGTGAGTTTTAGGGTTAGGGTTAGGGTTACAATAATCGTTAGGGTTAGGTTTACTGTTAGGGTTAGGGTTACAATAATCGTTAGGGTTAGGTTTACTGTTAGGGTTAGGGTTAGGGTTAGGGTTAGGGTTAGGGATAGGGTTTGGTTAATAGTTAGGGTTACTTTTAGGTGGTAAGGTGAGGGTTAGGATTAGGGTTAAAGCTAGTTTAATTGTTAGGGTTAGGGTTAGTGTTCGGGTTAGGATTAAGGTTAGGTGTTAGGGTTAGGGTTAGGGTAAGGTTTAGGTTTAGAGTAGGTTAATTGTTAGGCTTTGGTTTAGTGTTAGGGTTAGGGTTAGTGTTAGGGTTAAGGTCAGGGTTAGGATTAGGTTTAAAGTAGGTTAATTGTTAGGCTTAGGTTCAGTGTTAGGGTTAGGGTTAGGAAAATCGTTAGGGTTAAGGTTAGGGTTAGGGTTATGGTGCTGGTTACGGTAAGGGTTAGGGTTAAGGTTAGTGTTAGGATAATCCTTAGGGTTAGGGTTAGGGGTTAGGGTTAGGGTTAGGGGTTAGGGTTAGGTTTAGGTTAATCATTCGGGTTAGGTGTTAAAGTTAGGGTTAGGGTTAGGTTTAGGGTTAGGGTTAGGTTTAGTGTTAGGTTTAGGGTTAGGGTTAGGATTAGGGTTAGGGTTAGTGTTAGAGTTAGTCTTAGGGTTAGGGTTAGTGTTAGGTTTAGGGTTAGTGTTAGGGTTAGGGCTAGGGTTAGGGTTAGGGTTAGAGTTAGTGTTAGGTTTAGGGTTAGTGTGAGTGTTAGTGCTAGTGGTAGGGTTAGTGTTAGGGTCAGTGTTAGGATTAGAGTTAGGGTTAGGGTAATTGTTAGGGTTAGGTTTAGGGTTAGGGTTAGGATTAGGATTAGGGTATGGTTAGGATTAGGTTTAGGCTTAGGAGAATCATTAGGTTTATGGTTATGGTGACGGTTAGGGTTAGGTTTAGGGTTTAGGGTTAGGTTAATCATTAAGTTTAGGGTTACGGTTAGGGGTTATGTTTATGGTTAGGGTTAGGATTAGGGTTCGGGTTAGAGTGAGGGTTAGGGTTAGGATTAGGATTAGATTTAGGATAATTGTTAGGGTTAGGCTTAGGGTTAGGCTTAGGGTTAGGCTTAGGGTTAGGCTTAGGGCTAAGGTTAGGTTTAGAGTTAGGATAATTGTTATATTAGGGTTAGGGCTAGTCTTAGGCTTAGGGTTAGGGTTAGGTTAGGTTTAGGATAATCTTGAGGGTTAGGGCTAGGTGTATGTTAATCGTTAGTGTTAGGGTTAGGTTTAGGGTAATCATTAGGGTTAGGGTTAGGTTTAGGATATTGGTTAGGTTTAGGGTTAGGGGTAGGGTTAGGTTTATTGTTATGGTTAAGCTTAGGATAATTGTTAGGTTTAGGGTTATGGTTAGGGTTAGGTCAATCGTTAGTGTTAGTGTTAGAGATAGTGGTTAGTGGTAGGTTTTGGCTTAGGGTTAGGGTTAGGCTTAGGGTTAGGTTTATGGTTAAGGTTATGGTAAGAGTTAGGATAATCGTTATGGTCAGAGTTAGGGTTAGGTGTTAGGGTTAGTGTTATGGTTATGCTTAGGGTTAGGGTTAGTGTTACGGTTAGGGTTAGGGTTAGGATAATCGTTAAGGTTAGGGTTAGTGTTAGGGTTAGGTTCATTGTTAAGGTTAGGCTTAGGGTTAGGGGTTAGGGTTTCAGTTAGGGTTAGGTTTAGGGTTACGTTTAGATTTAGGATAATCGTTAGGATTGCAGTTGGGTTTAGGGTTAGGTTAATCATTAGGGTTAGGGTTAGGGTTAGGGTTAGGTTAATCGTTAGTGTTAGGTTTAGGGTTAGGGTTAATGTTAGGGTTAGGGTTAGGTTTAAGTTATGGGTTAGGTTTATGATATTGGTTATGTTTAGTGTTAGGGTTATGGTTTTGGTTAGGGTTAGTGTTAGGGCTAGGGTTAGTGTGAGTGTTAAGGTTATGGGTAGGTTTAGGGTGAGGGTTAGGTTTAGTGTGAGTTTTAGGCTTAGGGTTACAGTTAAAGTTAGGGTTATGGTTAGTGTGAGTGTTAGGGCTAGTGCTAGGGTTAGTGTTAGGTTCAGAGTTAGGTTTAGGTTTAGGTTTAGGGTTAGGGTTAGGTTTAGTGTGAGTGTTAGGGTTAAGGTTAAGGTTAGGGTTAGCTTTAATGTTAGGGTTACGGTTACAGTTAGGGTAACACATAGTGATAGGGTTAGGGTTAGGGTAAAGTTTAGTGTTATGTTAGTGTTAGGGTTAGGATTAGGTTTAGGATTAGTGTTAGGTTTAGGCTTAAGTTTAGTGTCAGCGTTATGTTTATGTTTATGTTTAGGGTAAGGGTTAGGGTTAGGGTTAAGGTTACGGTTACGGTTAGAGTTATGATAATCGTTAGGTTTAGGGTTAGGGTTAGGTTAATCATTTGTGTTAGGGTTAGGTCTAGGGGTTAGGGTTAGTGTTAGTGTTAGGTTTAGGGTTAGGGTTAGGGTTAGGTTTAGGATAATCATTAGGGTTAGACTTAGGGCTAGGGTTAGGTTAATCCTTAGGGTTAGGGTTAGGTTAATCGTTAGGGTTAGGGTTAGGGTTATTGGCTAGGGTTAGGGTTAGTGTTATTGGCTAGGGTTAGGGTTAGTGTTAGGGTTAGTGTTTTTGTTAGGATAATCATTAGTGTTAGGGTTAGAGTTAGTGTCAGGGTTAGGGTTAGGTTTAGGTTAGGTTTAGGTTTAGAGTTAGGGTTAGAGTTATGGTTATGGTTAGGGTTAGGGTTAGGGGTTAGGGTTAGTTTTAGGGTTAGGGTTAGGTTTAGTGTTAGGATTATGATATTTGTTAGGGTTAGGGTTAGGTGTTAGGGTTAGGTTAATCATTAGGATTAGGGTTAGAGTAAGGGGTTAGGGTTAGTGTTAGGATTAGGGTTAGGGTTATGGTGAGAGTTACGGTCAGGGTTAGGGTTCTCGTTAGGGTTAGGATAATCCTTAGGGTTAGGGTTAGGGTTTGTGTTAGGATAATCATTAGTGTTAGGGTTAGAGTTAGTGTCAGGGTTAGGGTTAGGGTTAGGTTAGGTTTAGGTTTAGAGTTAGGGTTAGAGTTATCGTTAGGGTTAGGGTTAGGGTTAGGGGTTAGGGTTAGTTTTAGGGTTAGGGTTAGGTTTAGTGTTAGGATTATGATATTTGTTAGGGTTAGGGTTAGGTGTTAGGGTTAGGTTAATCATTAGGATTAGGGTTAGGGTAAGGGGTTAGGGTTAGTGTTAGGATTAGGGTTAGGGTTATGGTGAGAGTTACGGTCAGGGTTAGGGTTCTCGTTAGGGTTAGGATAATCCTTAGTGTTAGTGTTAGACGTTAGGGATAGGGTTATGGTTAGGTTTAGGGTTAGGGTTAGTAATAGGGTTAGGGTTAGCATTAGGCTTAGGGTTAGTGCTAGGGTTAGGGTTAGGTGTTAGGGTTAATGTTAGTGTTAAGGTTAGGGTTAGGTTTAGGATATTGGTTAGGTTTAGGACTAGGGTTAGGTTATGGTTAGGGTTAGTGTTTGGTTCGTGTTAGTGTGAGTGTTATGGTTAGGGTTAGGTTTAGGGTGAGGGTTAGGTTTAGTGTGAGTTTCAGGGTTAGGGTTAGGTTTAGGTTTAGTGTGAGTTTTAGGGTTAGGGTTATGGTTAGGGTTAGTGTGTTAGGGTTAGTGTTAGGGTTAGGGTTAGAGTTAGTGTGAGTGTTAAGGCTAGTTCTAGGGTTAGTATTATGGTCAGAGTTAGTGTTAAATTCAGTATTACGGTTGGGATATGGGTTAGGTTTAGTGTGAGTGTTAGAGTTAGGGTGGGTTAGGGTTAGGGTTAGCTTTAATGTTAGATTTAGGTTTACAGTTAGGGTAACAGATAGGGATAGGGTTAGGGTTAGGGTTAGTGTAAAGTTTAAGGTAATGTTAAGGTTAGGGTTAGGATTAGGCTTAGGGTTAGTGTTAGGGTTAGTGTTAGGGTTAGGGTTAGGTTTAGGGTTAGGGTTAGGGTTAGTGTTAGGGTAAGGTTTAGTGTGAGGGTTAGGGTTAGGGTAAGGATTAGGGTTAGGGTTAGGGTTAGTGTGAGTGTTAGGGCTAGTGCTAGGGTTAGTGTTAGGGTCAGAGTAAGGGTTAGGTTTAGGTTTACGATTAGGGTTAGGGTTAGGTTTAGTGTGAGTGTTAGGGTTAGGGTGTGTTAGGGTTAGGGTTAGGGTTCGCTTTAATGTTAGGGTTACGGTTACAGTTAGGGTAACACATAGTGATAGGGTTAGGGTTAAGGTAAATTTTAGGGTTATGTTAGGTTAGGGTTATTGTTAGGATAATCGTTAGGGTTAGGGTTAGGTTAATGGTTATTTTTAGGGTTAGGGCTAGGGGTTAGGGTTAGGGTTAGTTTTAGCGTTCGGGTTAGGTTTAGGATAATCATTAGGGTTAGAGTTAGGGATAGGGTTAGGTTAATCGTTAGGTTTAGGGTTAGGTTTATTGGTTAGGGTTAGGGTCAGGGTTAGTGTTAGGATAATCGTTAGTGTTAGGGTTAGGTTAGATATAGGTTTAGGGTTAGGGTTAGGGTTATCATTAGGGTTAGGATAATCATTAGGGTTAGGGTTAGGGTTAGGTTTAGGGTTAGGGTTAGGTTTAGGTTTATCATTAGTGTTAGGCTTAGGTTAATCATTATGGTTAGGCTTAGGTTAATCGTTAGGGTTAGGATTAAGGTTAGGGTCTAGGGTTAGGGTTAGTGTTAGGGATAGGGTTAGGGTTAGGGTTATGGTTAGGGTTATCATTAGGGTTAGGGTAATCGTTAGAGTTAGCATTAGGGTTAGGGGTTATGGTTAGGTTTAGGGTTAGGGTTAGATTAAGGATAATTGTTAGGGTTAACGTTAGGGTTAGGGGATAGGTTTAGGGTTAGGGTTAGTGTTAGGGATAGGATTAGGATCAGGGTTAGGTTTAGGGTGATGATAATCGTCAGTGTTGGGGTTAGAGTTAGAGTTAAGGTTAGGGTTAGTGTTAAGATTAGGGTTAGGGTTAGGGTGATGATTACGGTCAGTGTTAGGGTTAGGGTTAGGATTAGGATAATCCTTAGGGTTAGTGTTAGAGGTTAGGGATAGGGTTAGGGTTGGAGTTAGTGTTAGGGTTAGGTTAATCATATGGGTTAGGGTTAGGGTTACGGCTAGGTTTAGTGTTAGGTTTAGGGTAAGGGTTAGGATTAGGGTTACAGTTAGTGTTAGTGTTATTGTTAGGGTTACGGCTAGGTTTAGTGTTAGGTTTAGGGTAAGGGTTAGGATTAGGGTTACAGTTAGTGTTATCGTTATTGTTAGGGTTAGGGTTAAGGTTAGTGTTAGGTTTAGGGTTAGGATTAGGTTAATCATTAGGGTTAGGGTTAGGGTTAGGTTTTCTGTTAGTGTTAGGGTTAGGGTTAGGGCTAGGGTTAGGGTTATGGTTAGGGGGTTAGGGTTAGGGTTAGGTTTAGGGTTAGGGTTAGTGTGAGAGTTAGGGTTAGGTTAGGGTTAGGGTTATGCTAGTGTTAGGATTAGGTTTAGGGTTAGGATAATCATTAGGGTTATGGTTATGGTTAGGTTTAGAGTTAGGTTTAGGATAATTGTTAAGATTAGGGTTAGGATTAGGGTTTAGGGTTAGGTTAATATTAGGTTTAGGGTTAGGGTTAGGTGTTAGGGTAATGGTTAGGGTAAGGATTAGGGTTAGGGTTAGGTTTATATTTAGGATTAGGGTTAGGGTTAGTGTTAGGGTTAGGATAATCGTTAGGGTGATGGTTAGGGTTAGGGTTAGGGTTAGGATAATGGTTAGGGTTAGGGTTAGGGGTTAGTGTTAGGTTAAACATTAGGTTTAAGGGTTCGGATTAGGGTTAGGGTTAGGATTAGGGTTAGGGTTAGGGTGAGAGTTATGGTCAGGGTTAGGGTATGGTTAGGGTTAGGATAATCCTTAGGGTTAGGGTTTGGGTTAGTGTTAGGGTTAGGGTTAGGATTAGGTTAATCATTAGGATTAGGGTTAGGGGTTAGAGGTAGGGTTAGGGTTAGGGTTAGGATTAGGGTTAGGATAATCGTTAGAGTTAGGTTTAGGGTTACGGTTACGGTTAGGATTAGGGTTAAGGTAGGGTTAGGATTAGGTTTAGGGTTAGGATTATCATTAGGGTTATGGTTATGGTTAGGTTTAGGATAATCGTTAGGGTTAGGGCTAGGATTAGGGTTTAGGGTTAGGTTAATCATTAGGTTTAGGGTTATGGTTAGGGGTTAGGGTTATTGTTAGGGGTAGGATTAGGGTTAGGGTTAGAGTGGGGGTAGGATTAGTTTTAGGGTTAGGTTTAGAGTTAGGATTAGGGTTAGGGTTAGGTTTAGAGTTAGGAATATGTTTAGGGTTAGTGTTAGTGTTAGGATAATCATTAGTTTTAGTGTTACTGTTAGGTTTAGGGTTAGGGTTAGTGTTAGGATTAGGATAATCGTTAGGGTAGGGGTTAGGGTTAGGTTAATCATTAGGTTTAGGGTTAGGGTTTTGGGTTAGGGTTAGGGTTAGGGTTAGGGTTTGGGTTAGGATAATTGTTAGTGTTAGGGTTACTGTTAACTTTAGGGTTTGGGTTAGGGTTAGGATTAGGATAGTCTTTAGGGTTAGGGTTTAGGGTTAGTTTAATCATTAGGTTTAGGTTTAGGGTTAGGGGTTAGGGTTAGGGTTAGGGTTAGGGGTAGGGTTAGGATTAGGGTTAGGGTTAAGATTAGGTTTTGTGTTAGGGTGAGGGTTAAGGTCAGGGTAAGTTTATTGTTAGTTTTAGTGTTATGGTTAGGCTGTGGGTTTGGTTTAGTGTGAGTGTTAAGAGTTAGGTTAATCATTAGGGTTAGGATTAGGTTAATCGTTAGGGGTAGGGTTAGTGTTAGGGACTAGGGTTATGGTTAGGTTAGGGTTAGGGTTAGGATAATCGTTACTGTTATGGTTAGGGTTAGTTTTAAGGGTAGGGTTAGGGTTAGGTTAGGTTTAGGGTTAGGGCTAGGGTTAGTGTTAGGGTTAGGATAATGGTTAGGATTAGGGCTAGGGTTAGTGTTAGGGTTAGGTTAATCATTAGGTTTAGGGTTAAGGTTAATCGTTAGGGTGAGTGTTAAAGTTAGGGGCTAGGTTTAGGGTTAGTGTTTGGTTTAGGGTTATGCTAATCGTTAAGTTTAGGGGTAGGTTTAGGGGCTAGGGTTATGGTTAGGGTTAGGATAATCGGTACTGTTATGAGGTCAGGTTTAGTGTTAGGTGTAGGGTTAGATTTAGGTTAGGTTTAGGCTTAGGGCTAGGGTTAATGTTAGGGTTAGGATAATCGTTAGGGCTAGGGTTAGGTGTTAGGGTTAGGTTAATCATTAGGTTTAGGCTATGGTTAATCATTAGGGTGAGTGTTAATGTTAGGGGCTAGGTTTAGGGTTAGTGTTTGGTTTAGGGTTAGGTTAATTGTTAGGTTTAGGGTTATGGTTAGGGTTAGGGGCTAGGGTTATGGTTAGGGTTAGGATAATCGTTACTGTTATGGTTAGGTTAGTGTTAGGGTTAGGATAATGGTTAGGGTTAGGGTTAGAGTTAGGGTTAGAGTTAGATTAATTGTTAGGGTTAGTGTTAGGGGCTAAGTTAGGGTTAGTGTTAGGGTAAGGTTTAGGGTTGGGGTTAGGGTTAGGGCTGGGATAATCATTAGTGTTATGGTTAGGGTTAGGTTAGGTTTAGGGTTAGGGTTAGGGTTAGTGTTAGGGTTAGGGTTAGGGTCAGGGTTGGGATAGGTTTAGGGTTAGCTTTAGGGTTAGGTTTAGGGTTAGGTTAGGTTTAGTGTTAGGTTTAGGATAATTGTTAGGGTTAGGGTTAGGTTAATCATTAGGTTTAGGGTTAGGGTTATGGTTAGGGTTAGTGTTAGGGTTAGGATTAGTGTGAGTGTTATTGTTAGGGTTAGGTTTAGGGTGAGGGTTAGGTTTAGTCTGAGTTTTAGGGTTAGAGTTAGTGTTAGGTTTAGTGTGAGTTTTAGGGTTAGGGTTAGGGTTAGTGTGAGTGTTAGCGTTAGTGTTAGGGTTAGTGTTAGGTTTAGGGTTAGGGTTAGTGTTACGGTTATTGTTAGGGTCAGAGTTAGTGTTAGGTTTAGGGTTATAGTTTGGGTATGGGTTAGGTTTAGTGTGATTGTTAGAGTTATCGTGGGTTAAGGTTAGGGTTAGCTTTAATGTTAGAGTTAGGTTTACAGTTAGGGTAACAGATAGGGATAGGTTAGGGTTAGGGTAAAGTTAAGGTAATGTTAGGGTTAGAGTTAGGATTAGGCTTAGGGTTAGGGTTAGGGTTAGGGTTAATGTTAGTGTTAGGGTTAGGGTTATTGTTAGGGTAAGGTTTAGTGTGAGTGTTAGGGTTAGGGTGGGTTAGGGTGTGGGTTAGGGTTAGCTTTAATGTTAGGGTTAGGGTAACAGTTAGGGTACCAGATAGGGATAGGCTTAGGGGATACTGTAAAGTTTAGGGTTATGTTAGTGTTAGGGTTAGGGTTAGGATTAGGCTTAGTATTAGTGTTAGGTTTAGGCTTACGTTTAGTGTCAGGGTTACGGTTAGGGTTAGGGGTTAGGGTTAAGGTGAGGGTTAGGGTTAGGTTAATCGTTAGTGTTAGGGTTAGGGTTTAGTGTTAGTGTTAGGGTTAGGGGTTAGGGTTAGGTTTAGGGTTAGGTTTAGGGTCAGGGTTAGGTTAATACTTAGGGTTAGAGTTAGGTTAGGTTTAGGGTTAGGATAATCGTTAGGGTTAGGGTTAGGGCAGGGTTAGGGTTAGGTTAATCGTTAGGTTTAGGGTGAGGGTTAGGTTTAGTGTGAGTTTTAGGTTTAGGGTTAGGGTTAGGTTCAGTGTGAGTTTTAGGGTTATGGTTAGTGTGAGTGTTAGGGTTGTGGTTAGGTTTAGTGTTAGGGTTAGGGTTAGAGTTAGTGTGAGTGTTAGGCCTAGTGCTAGGTTTAGTGTTATGGTCCGAGTTAGGGTTAGGTTTTGGGTTACGGTTAGGATTAGGTTTAGTGTGAGTGTTAGAGTTAGGGTGGTTTAGGGTTAGGGTTAGCTTTAATGTTAGGGTTAGGTTTACAGTTAGGGTGATTAATAGGGATAGGGTTAGGGTTAGAGTAAAGTTTAAGGTAATGTTAGGGTTAGTGTTAAGATTATGCTTAGGGTTAGTGTTAAGGTTAGGTTTAGTGTTATGATTAGGGTTAGGTTTAGCATTAGTGTTAGTGTTAGGATAAGGTTTAGTGTGAGTGTTAGGGTTAGGGTTAGGGTTAGTGTGATTGTTAGGGCTAGTGCTAGGGTTAGTGTTAGGGTCAGGGTTAGGGTTAGGTTTAGTGTGAGTGTTAGAGTTAGGGTGGTTTAGGGGTCAGGGTTAGCTTTAATGTTAGGGTTAGGTTTACAGTTACGGTTAGGGTTAGGGTTTGGTTTAGGGTTAGGGTTAGAGTTAGGATTAGGGGTTAGGATAGGGTAGGGTTACGGTTACGGATAGGGTTAGTGTTAGTGGTCGGCTTAGTGTTAGGGATAAATTTAGGGTTAGGGTAAAGTTTAGGGTTATATAAGGGTTAGGGTTAGGTTAAGGGAGTGTTAGTGTTAGAGTTACGGTTAGGTTCATTGGTAGGGTTGGGGTTAGGATTAGCTTTAGGGATAGGGTTAGGGTTAGTGTTAGGGTTAGGGTTAGCTTTAGTGTGAGTGTTAGTTTTAGGCTTAGGGTTAGGGTTAGGGTTAAGTTTAGTGTGAGTGTTAGGATTATGTTTAGGGTTATGGTTAGGGTTAGTGAGAGTGTTAGGTTTAGGGTTAGGGATAGGGCTAGTCTTAGGGTTTGGGTTACTTTGATTGTTAAGGCTAGTGTTAGTGTTAGGTTTAGGGTTAGGGTTTGGGTTAGAAATAGGGTTAGGGTTCGGGTTAGGATTTGGTTTAGGGATAGGGTTAGGGTTAGTGTTAGGGTTATGGTTAGTGTTAGGTTTAGAGTAGGGTTAGATTCAGGGTAAGGCTTAGGGTTAGGGTTAGGGTTTGGGTAAGGGGTAGTGTTTGGGCTTTGGTCAATATCAGGGTCAGACTTAATGTTAGGGTTAGGGTTCGGTTTAGGGTTAGGGTTAGGGTCAGGGTCAGATTTAGGGTTAGGTTTGGGTTTAGGGTAAGGGTTATGGTTAGGGTTAGTGTTAGGTTTAGCGTTAGGGTTAGGTTAGAGTTAGCGTTAGGGTAAAGTTTAGGGTTAGGTTTAGGGTTTGGGTTAGGAATAGTTTTAGGGTTATGGTTAGTTAAGGGTAGTGTAAGGTTAGGTTTAGGTTAGGGTTAGGTTTACAGTTAGGTTTAGGGTTAGGATTAGGTTTAGGTTTAGGGTAAGTTTAGTGTTTGGGTTAGGGTAAAGGTTAGTGTTAAGGTTAGGGTAGTGTTAGTGTCTGTGTCAGGTTCATGGTTAGAGTTAGCGTTAGGGTAAGGTTAGAGTTAGGGTTAGGGTTAGTGTTAGGTTTTGGGTTAGTGTGAGGTTTAAGTTTAGAGTTAGGGTTAGGGTTAGGTTTAGAGTCAGTGTCAGGCTTAGGTTCAGGGTTAGGATTAGTTTCTGGGTCAGGCTTAGGTTTAGGGTTAGGGTTAGTGTTAAGGTTTGGGTAAGGGTTAGGGTTAGAGTTAGTGTTAGTGTTAGTGTTATGGTTAGTGTTAGGTTAGGGTTGGAGTGATGGTTAGGGTTAGTGTTAGAATCAGATTTAGGCTTGGGTTAGGGGTAGGGTTAGAGTTTGGGCTTGTGATAGGGCTAAGTTTAGCATTAGGATTATAGTTATGGTTAGGCTTAGGTTTATGTTTATTCTTAGGTTTATGGTTAGTGTTAACGTTAGTGTTAGGGGTAGGGCTAGGGTTAGTTTTAGGGTTAGGGTTAGGGTTACTGTCAGCGTTAGTCTTAGGGTCAGGGTTAGGATTAGGGTCAGGGTTAGGGTTAGGATTAGTGTTAGGATTAGGGTTAGTGCTAATGATAGGGCTAGGGTTAGGGTTAAGCTTAGGCTTAGGGTTAGGTTAAGGGTTAGGGTTAGGATTAGTATTAGTGCTAGTGATATGGCTAGGGTTAGGGTTAGGTTTAGAGTTAGGGTTATAGTTAGGGTTAGGGTTAGGGTTGGGCTTAAAGTTAGGGTTATGGTTAGGATTAGTCTTAGTGCTTGTTATAGGGCTCCAGGTTATGGTTAGGTTTGGAGTTAGGGTTAGGTTTACAGTTACGGTTAAGAATAGGGTAGGTGTTAGGTTTAGGGTTAGGGTTAGGGTTAGGCTTTGTGTTAGGTTGAGTGCTAGGGTTATGGTTAGGGTTAGATTTAGAGTTAGGTTTAGTGTTAGGTTTAGGGTTGGTGTAGGGCTGGAGAGATGGCTCAGCCGTTAAAAGGCTAGGCTCACAACCAAAAATAGGGTTGGTGTAACAGTTAGGGTTAGGGTTAAGGTAAGGGTTAGGGTTCAGTTTAGTGTCAGGGTCAGTCTTAGGGTTAAGGTTAGGTTTAGGATTAGCGTTAGGGTTAGGGTCAGTGTTAGGGTTACAGTTAGGATTTGGGTAGGGTTAGGCTTAGGGGTAGGCTGAGGTTTAGGTTTGGTTTAGGGTTAGGGTAAAGGTTAGGGTTAGAGGGTAAGGATCAGGTTCAGGCCCAAGGTTAGGGTTAGGGTTATGGTTCGGGTTAGGCTCTGGGTTATGCTTAGGGTTAGGCTTACTGTTACTGTTAATGTTAGGGTTAGGTTTAGGGTTGTGTTTAGTATTAGGGTTAGGGTTATTGTTAGTGTTAGGGATAGGGTTATGTTTAGGGTTAGGGTAACGGTTATTGTTCGTTTTAGAATTATGATTAGGACTAGGATGTAGGTTAGGGTTAAGATTAGTATTAGTGTAAAGTTTAGGGCTAGGGTTAGGGTAGGGTTGGGTTAGGGTTAGGTTTAGGGTTAGGCGTAAGGTTAGTTTTAGGGTAAGTGTTAGGGTTCGGGTTAATTTTAGGGTTATATTTAGAGTTAGCGTTAGGGTTAGGGTTAGGGTAAGTGTTAGGTTTAGAGTTAGATTTAGGGTTTGGTTCAAGTTTAGGCTTAGGGTTAGGGTTAGTGTTAATGTTAGGGTTAGGGTAAGTGTGAGGGTTACATTTAGGATTTGGGTTAGGGTTAGGTTTATTGTTAGGGTTAGTTTTAAGGTTAGGTATGTTTTAAGTTAAGGGTTAGGTTTAGGGTCAGGGTTAGGTTTAGTGTTAGGGTTAGGAGAGGTTTAGGGCTAGGGATAGGGCTAGGCTTACTGTTAGGTTTAGCATCAGGTTTAGGGTTAGGATTATGGTAGGCTTAGGATTAGTTTTAGGGTGTTACGGTTTGGGTTAATTTTAGTGTTAGATTTAGAGTTAGCATTAGGGTTAAGGGTAGGGTTAGTGTAAGATTTAGGTTTAGTGTTAGGTTTAGGTTTAGAATTACATTTAGGTTTAGGGTTAGGATTAGGGTTAGGGTTAAGGTTAATGTTAGGATTAGGGTAAAGGTTAGTGTTACTGTTTGTGTTATGTTTAGGGTAGGGATAGCATCAGGGTTAGGGTTAGGTTTAGGATTAGGGTTAGTGTTAGTGTTAGTTTTAGGGTTACAGTTAGGTTTATGGTTAGATTTAGGAATATGGTTAGTGTTAAGGTTAGGGGTAGGGTATGGTTAGGGTTATGGTTGAGAAACTAATGATATAACACTCTGTGAGAATCTATAAGCATAATTTCTTGAAAACTAACGATACAACACTGTGTGAGAATCTATATGTGTAACGTCTTTAATGCTAACGATACAATACTGTGTGAGAATCTATACGTGTAACTTATTGAAATGTAATGATACAAAACTCTATAAGATTCTACTCGGTTACCTCATTGAAATCTAACGATACAACACCGAGTGAGAATCTACATGTGTATCTCATTGAAAATTAACGATACAACTCTGTGTAAGAATCTACACGTGTAACTCATTGAAATCCAATGAAACAACACTGTGTGAGAATCTATATGTGTAACTCATTGAAAACTAATGATACAACACTGTGTGAGAAAGTACATGCGTAACACCTTGAAAACTAGAAAAACAACACTCTTTGAGAATCTTCACGTGTAATTTATTAAACACTAATGATACAACACTGTATAAGAATCTACTCATGTATGTCATTGAAATATAATGATACAACACTGAGTGAGAAGCTACACATGTATCTCATTGAAAACTAACCATACAACACTGTGTACGAATCTACACGTGTAACTCATTGAAATCTAATGAAACAACACTGTGTAAGAATCTATATGTGTAACTCATTTTAAACTAACGATACAACACTGTGTGAGAAAGTTCATGCGTAACTTCTTGAAAACTAATGATACAACATTGTGTATCTATAAGCATAACTTCTTGAAAACTAATGACACATCACTGTGTGAGAATCTATATGTATAACTTCTTGAAATTTAAGGATCCAATAGTTTTTGAGAATCTACACATGTAACTTCTTGAAAATAATGGACACAAAATTGTGTGAGAACCTACATGTGTAACTTATTGAAAACTATAGTTACAATACTTTGTGAGAATCTTTCAGTGTAACTTCTGGAAAACTAAAGGTACTACACTATGTGAGTATCTATAAATGTAATTTCTAGAAAACTAATGACACAGCACTGTATGAGAACCTTTTGTTGTTACTTCTGAAAAATTAAGGATATAAAACTGTATAAGAATTTATACATGTAACTTCTTTAAAACTAATGAAATAAAACTGTGTGAGAATCTATACATGTAACTTCTTGAATACTAACGATATAACACTGTGTGAGAAACTACATGCGTGACTCCTAGAAAACTAACGACACAACACTGAGTGAGAAACTGCGTGCTTATCTTCTTGAATACTAATGATACAACACTGTGTGACAAACTGCATGGATAACTTCGTGAAAACTAATGATACGACGCTTTGTGAGAAACTATGTGCTTATCTTCAACTAACGATACAACACTGTGTGGGAAACTACATGCATAAATTCGTGAAAACTAACCGTACAGTACAGTGTGAAAAATTACAAAAGTAACTTCTTGAAAAATAACGATACAACAGTGTTTGAGAAACTAAATTCCAATCTTCTTGAAAACTAATGACACAACACTGTGTGAGAAACTACATGCGTAACTTCGGGAAAACTAACGATGCAATACTTTGTGAGAAACTACGTGCTTAACTTATTGAAAACGAACGATACAACAGTGTGTGAGAATCTACATGCCTAACTTCTTGAAAACTAACGACACAACACTGTGTGGGAAACTACATGCGGAACTTCTTCAAAACTAATGATACCACACTATGTGAGAATGTATATAAGTGTAACTTCGTGAAGTCTAACGAACCAACACTGGGTGAGAAACTACTTGCGTAACTTTTTCAAAACTAACGATACAACACTATGTGACAAACTACATGCATAACTTCGTGAAAACTAACGATACAGTACTGTGTGAGAAGTTATAAACGTAACTTCTTGAAAAATAAAGATACAACACTGTGTGAGAAACTACATGCGTAACTCCGTAAAACCTAAGGATACAACACTGTGTGAGAAACTCGGTTCTTATCTTCTTGAAAACCAATGATACAACACGGTATGAGAAACTACATGCATAACTTCATGAAAACTAATGATAAAACACTGAGAAACTACATGACGAACATATTGAAAAGTTAAGATACAACACTGAGAAACTACATGTGTAACTTCTTCAAAACTAACGACACAACACTAGGTGAGAATGTTTAAGGGTAACTTCGTGAAAACTAACAGTACAACACTGTGTGAGAAACTACATGCATAACTTCGTGAAAACTAACGATATGAGGCTGTGTGAGAAACTACATGCATAACTTCTTCAAAAAGTAAACGACACAACACTGTATGAGAAACTACATGCATAACTTCGTGAAAACTAAAGATACAACACTGTGAGAAACTATGTGCTTAACTTCTTAAAAACTGAGAAACTACATGCATAACTTCTAGAAAACTAATGGTACAACAATGCGTGAGAAACTAAATGCATAACTTCTATAAAACTAATGATCCAACACTATGTGAGAAACTACATGCGTAACTTCGGGAAAACTAACGATACAATACTTTGTGAGAAACTACGTGCTTAACTTCTTGAAAACTAACAATATAACAGTGTGTGAGAATCTACATGCCTAACTTCTTGAAAACTAATGACACACTGTGTGAGAAACTACATGCTTACTTTCTTGAAAGCTAACGATACAACAGTGTGTGAGAATCTACATGCATAACATGAAAACTTAATATACAACACTGTGTGAGAAACTACATGCATAACTTCGTGAAAACTAATGATACAACTCTGTGTGAGAAACTACATGTGTAGCTTCTTCAAAAAGTAAATGACACAACACTGTATGAGAAACTACATGCATAGCTTTGTGAAAACTAACGATACAACACTGTGATAGAAACTTCATGCCTAACGTCTTGCAAAGTAACGATACAACACTGAGTGAGAAACTACATGCATACATTCGTGAAACCTAACGATACAGTACTGTGTGAGAAATTACAAACGTAACTTCTAGAAAAATAACGATACAACACTGTGTGAGAAACTACGTGCTTAACTTTGAGAAACCTAATGAAACAAATCTCTGTGAGAAACTACATGCCTAACTTCCTGAACACTAACCATACAACACCATGTGAGAAACTGCATGTGTAACTTCTTCAAAACTAACGATACAACACTAGGGGAGAATGTATAAGGGTAACTTGTGAGAAACTGCGTGCTTATCTTGAAAACTAACGATACAACAGTGTGTGACAAATTGTATGGATAACATCGGGAAAACTAAGGATATGAGGCTGTGTAAGAAACTACGTGCTTATCTTCTTGAAAAAGAATGATACAACACTGTGAGAAACTATCTGCTTAACTTCTTGAAAACTAACTATGCAACACTGTGTGAGAAACTACGTGCTTAATTTCTTGAAAACTAACGATACAACACTGTGTGAGAATCTACATGACTAACATCATGAAAGCTTAAGATACAACACTGAGTGAGAAACTACATGCGTAACTTCTTCAAAACTAATGATACAACACTAGGTGAGAATGTATAAGGATAACTTCATGAAAACTAACAATAACTACATGCATAACTTCGTGAAAACTAACGATACAACTCTGTGTGAGAAACAGCGTGCTTAACTTCTTGAAAACTACTGAAACAACACTGTGTGAATAACTACATGCGTAACTTCTTCAAAAAGTAAACAACACAACATTGTATGAGAAACTACATGCATAACTTCCTGAAAACTAACGATATGACACTGTGATAGAAACTACATGCCTAATGTCTTGAAAACTAAGGATACAACACTGTGTGAGAAACTGTGTGCTTATCGTCTTGAAAACTAACGATACAACACTATGTGACAAACTACATGCATAACATTGTGAAAACTAACGATACAGTACTGTGTTAGAAACTATAAACGTAACTTCTTGAAAAACAAAGATACAACACTGTGTGAGAAACTACATGCTTTACTTTGTAAAACCTAAGGATACAACACTCTTTGAGAAACTAAGTTCTTTTCTTGAAAACTAACGAGACAACACGGTGTGAGAAACTTCATGCATAACTTCGTGAAAACTAACGATACAACACTGTGTGAGAAACTACATGCATAACTTCTTGAAAACTAACGATACAACACTAGGTGATAATGTATAAGGGTAACTTCGTGAAAATTAACAATACAATACTGTGTGACAAACTGTATGGATAACTTCGTGAAAACTAATGATACGAGGCTGTGTGAGAAACTATGTGCTTATCTTCTTGAACATGAACGATACAACATTGTGTGAGGAACTACATGCATAACTTCTAGAAAACTAATGATACAACACTGTGTGAGAAACTAAATGCGTAACTTCTATAAAACTAACGATCCAACACTATGTGAGAAACTACATGCGTAACTTCGGGAAAACTAACGATACAATACTTTGTGAGAAACTACGTGCTTAGCTTCTTGAAAACTAATGATACAACAATGTGTGAGAATCTACATGCCTAACTTCTTGAAAACTAATGACACAACAAACTACATGCATAACTTCGTGAAAACTAAAGAGACAGTATTGTGTGAGAAACTACGTGCTTAACCTGACAAGGGTTAGCTCTTGAATCCCAGACTGATGCCTTGGAATCCAGCATGGGATTGATGAAGAAACCCTGAATATGGGTGTCAGTGAGGAGACCTAGGTAATCTATTGAGCCTTAGGTAGTTGATCAGTATTTATCCCGGGTATACAAATGGACTTTGGGCTGCCATGTAACAATGAGATATGCACTCTCTCCCTGGATTCTTGGGGGAGGGTCTAGGCCCTGCCCTGGATGAAATGACAGACTATAGACATCCCCAGGGAGGGCTTCACCCTCCCTGGGGGAAATGAGTGTATATTGGGGTGGTTGGTGTGAGGGCACGGGAGGAAGGGAGGGAAACAGAGAGGGACCTGGAATTGACATGTGAAGCAACCTTGTTTCTAATTCAAATTTAAATTTAAAAATAAAAATATAAAAAAGAAAAAGAATTTAATGTCAAGAGATGGAAACAATGCACCTGCTGAGTGACAGCACAAAAGTAATAAACTTATTTTCCAAGCAAAAAAAAAAACCAAACAACAATAACAAAGTAAAACACCAATCAAAACTTACGTACCTGTTAGGCAACTGCACACTAGGGCTCCTTTAAGTGAACATGCTGCCCACACTACAATGGCAATCGTCAAAAACAGAAACAAGAACTAATGATTACATATCTGTGAGGAAAGTTGGGTAAACAATGCCATGGTATTTATAACTAAAGAAGTAACTTTTAAAATAAGTCTAGTGTTCTCAATAAGTGAATAATTGAAAGAAAGAAAACTACTATGCTAAGCAATTGTGGCTTTGATGAGTGACACTATGTAGGTGGAAACAATGTCAAACATAGCACAGATAAGGAGCTAATGACCAACACATGTTGGAAAACCAACATGATCTCAGTAGTGAACCAATAAAAATTATGTTTGTTTTCTTCTTTAGTGATGATTTGTTTGCATATATATCTGCTCATGGACATTGGATTCCCAGGATTTCAGATTGCATATTGAATCCCCTGTAGTGTAATTGGAATTCAAAATGAATCTTCCAAAAGAGCAAACAGTCCTCTTATATACTGAGTCATCTCTAAAGCTATGTGGACTGATGAGTTTTATTTGGATGACATACAACAGTGTGTGTGTGTGTGTGATACAGATAGAAGCACAAAAAACTCAATGATCACTGATTCATTCTGTACGAATGACAGAAATAAACTGAAGGTCTAATAATCACTTAATCATGTAGGTAGCACAAAGGGAATTAGCAAATGACTTTCAAGCCATTCATTACTTCCTCCATGGTGCTGGTCTTATCTTGATTGTTGGGCTTGATTTCTGCCTTCTTTGTGGCTGGACTGAACATCTTGTGTGCAGCTCAGGTTCTCTGACAGTGTAGCAAACCTTAGAGATTAGACATGCTCGAGGCAGGGAGCACTAGTGAATCTTGCCAGTTACTGTTATTTCTTACATCTAATAAGTTTCCTCTTTTGAGCTTCAAGAGACTGCAGGATGGAATATGTATCCTTCCATAAGAGCAGTGGCACTCAAATCATGTGTCAGAAACTCTTTGTGGTAAATTAGAAGATATCCTGTGTATTTGAAATTTGCAGTATGATCATGACAGCTGCAAAATTAGTTATAAAGTAGAACAAGAGTCATTTTATTGTTGGGGAGGACACATAAACCTGAGGAACATTATCAAAGTGTCACAGCAGGAGGAAGGTTGAGAAGAATGTAGGAAGAAGCCTCATGAAATCACACTGTAATCAAAATGGTTAGGAATTTAATTTTAAATCATTGAACAGAGATACCACACATAGATAAATCATGCTGATTCCAGTGAAAAGATATGAAATGCACACTTTGTACCAAGTACTGGATTTCTGTCTAGAAATTACTGGGCAGGAATGGAAGAGTTGCATTCCAGACAAAAATGGTAATTTCCAGTGATCTAGATTGATCACCATAAGAGAGTTACAAAATATACCACATTTCAAATGTGTTTGTGAGTGTATTTGTGAATGTGTCTGAGTGGGAGGGAGAGAGAGAGAAACAGAGAGAGAGAGAGAGAGAGAGAGAGAGAGAGAGAGAGAGAGAGAGAGAGAGAGAGAGAGAG
>NW_024429193.1:86794245-86929098 GCF_017639785.1 Mesocricetus auratus | reverse complement strand
CTGACAACACAATGACAGATGTCACTATGAAGGCTTTTGTTTGATTTCATTATTTTGCTAAAAGTTCTCTCTGTAGCTCAAGAAAAACTGAAAATCACTATTCTACTCTTGGCAGGCCACTTTACAAGATGGAAATATAGAAATGTGCCAACAGGCTTTGGTGTCACCCTTGACTCTTTTCTACCAAGTGAAATATCCTCTCTCTATGTAGGCCAGATGCAGTAATCAGTCTTGTGTTGTTTTTACTCTTCTGTTTCTACTAAGGTGTGCTGTACTCATATTCTAACGTCAAAAAGATGTACCCCACCTTGGCAGCAGGTTCACAATTTTGTTTTCCCTTTTGAGGCAAGGTTTTCCTATGTTTTCATGTTTCTTGTTCCCTCTTCAGTTTTCCATTTCACTGTGATTAGATTACATTCAAGTGTAAACAATGTGCCCATACGTCTCCATGTCATTCTTTTAAAGAAATATCACTCAATATTTGCTACCCATGATTAAACAAGATTTCACTTTATTACAGTACTGTGTTAACATATAATACTCATGTCCTGCTAAATCCACACTTCAGCATAAGGATCAGACCATAAATATGTATATTAGAAATCTCTGCTCAGGTTGTTTGTGTGATTTTTAATTTTTTGCAGAGAGTGGTTGTAGAGATTGATCTTGTTTTTGCATTTGTCCTTGCTTTTCAATACTCAGGAATAACTATTGGAATCCCCCATCTCTCTCAATCTTCCTGTTTTCTTTAAAGCTCTACCATCACAGAAGAGAAAATATTTACATTTTGGTGGAATACTTTAAATTTCTCAAAATTCAAGTTTTTCTCACACAATCTGAGATCATGCATATTTTAAACACTAGGAATTAGGAAAATTAAGTAAAATACAGGGAGAAATGCAGAACAGAATTTCTAAGAATTTCATCTCTGCATCGCCTAAATCTATATAACTGTGTTTTGAGGGACAAATAATTTCAGAAACTATCGAGAAAATACATGCAATGCAGAGTGTTAAAAAATCCATAGGAGATTTACAAACAAACTGAAAGTGCCACACACAGAAACCCCCATTTTCCACTTTCCAAGACAAATCTATATAAGTATAAAACAAAAAGAGATTTGCCTTTTTAGGAGGAAATAAATGATGATACAATGTGTGTCCTTGAGTGGGTAGGGTTGGTTAAGAATGTGGGAGGTGTACTAGAATGTGACAGAATGCTAGATCATAAGTGTTGCCAGGCCACCCAGATGGAATTCTGACTTCTAACATCATGGGACCAAGAGGCATAGAGCAGCTGAGATGCAGTGTTATCTTTGGATATTTTGCTCTCCCAAGTTAAGTGTCATGTACATTATTTATTGACAGAATATTTACACAGTGATTCTCGTAACCAAGCCATGGCCAAAGTCTTGCATTTGCCCTGTACCTATCATAATTTTCCATGTCAAGAGTTCCTACCATCAGAGAATGTACTCTGTGGAAAAACAGTTCAAAGAATTTTGTTGATGAATGTTCTCCTTCCTAAGAAGTACAACTGTGGATTTACAAAATTAATGTACTCTGAGATATTAATCAAATGCTGAGCCTACCTTTGGCAAGGTTTTAATTCGTTTCTTAGTCTAGACTGAGGAATCATGGACAAGTGTGAATCTAAAAGGCAGGACATATCCAACTTCTTCTATATGATGGCGTCTTGAAGCATGGATACACAATGTCAGTATCACCTTCCAAGTTTGTATGCATTGTAGGACACTGAACTTGTACAGATGACATCTTGATGTCCATTACCACTGTATATATCAAAAAGTTGCTCTCGCATACTGAGAAATCTGTGAATATAATTTTTAAACCAGTGTCAATGATTTTTGTCCTGAGACATCTAGGCTCTGCTGATAAGAATGTGGTTCCCATGAGAGCCCATTCCAAATAGTGGGATGCTCTCTCAGCCTGAACACATGGGAAAGGAATAAGTCCTGACATGGATGAAATGACAGATTATGGAGATCCCCCAAGGAGGGCCTCTACCCTATCTGGGGATTAGAAGAAGGGCTGGGGGGGTGCAGGGACATGGGAGGAGGAGTGGAAGAGGGAGAGGGAGCTGGCATTGATATGTGAAACATTCATGTTTCTAATTTAAATAACATATTTTGAGAAAAAATGAATGTGGTTTCCATGAACATTCATGTATTTTATTTGAGGATGTATGTGATTCAAAATCGAGACATCACCTCATATGTCAACCTAAATATAAGCTAAAAATGGGATGGTACAGGTGTAAAGTATACTGGGGAAAACATGAGGAGACTCTCAACCACATGAGGACTCTGTAACCAATAAGAGTTTTAAATGTCTCATACAGTCTCAGAACTGGTTTCATAGCTGAGTAAACAGCACAAAGGTCAGTTGTACTATGCAATTTCTTGGTTTATTTTTTAATGTATGTATATAAGATTTGCAGGATGTCTACCCAATCAAGTCTATTCTGCATTAAATTTTTAGAGAACCATAATTTATTCTGTCCTGTGGAAACAATTGCATCACCTGTATCACCAATAACTCCTCTTTTCTGAATTTCAATATGGAGGAATGAATCTTTAAATATACATAAGTTGGTTCAATTCAGAATTTACCTAAACCAATGTCTCTCCATATCTATTGTCTTGTACATTAGCATTTAAAAATTTAGTGTCGACAAAGCACCATACAGTATTGATTCAACTGTATATTTCCTATTTGTAGTAGGTTTGTTATTTTTATATTACTTTACTCTTTCTTTAAAATTTTGTTCTATTATTTTTAAACAATTGTTTTTTCTGTCTGTATATGTCCACTTTTTCTCACTTCCTTAGCATATACACATATTTATAAACAAACTTTTTTTGTGTTTTTTTACGAGACAGTGTTTCTCTGTATTGTTTTGGAGGCTATCGGTCCAGCCCAGCCTCGAACACACAGAGATCCGCCTACCTCTGAATCCCGAGTGCTGGGATTAAAGGCATGCGCCACCACCGCCTGGCAAAACAAACTATTTTTAAAAGTATTTTAAATAGTTAAGATTTCTAAATTAGTTTATGCTTCATAATAGTACTTTAACTGTCTATAGATATATTATATTTGTTCCTACTACCATTGTTAAAGTGTTAAATTTTTGTTAAATGAGATTTTGCTGCATGTTTTGTTTATATAAATATGTGTTATAGATGTTTCACCTCACCTGTCTTAGGCACCCAATTGGTCTCCATAAAGGGGAATAGGTCAGAATTTAACTGTGCAAGGAGATGCTTGTAGACAGAGAATAAACTAGGGAAGAATGGTGGAGAATGACAAGCAGACACCCAGGGCTAACCAGGCAGCTACCAGTCAAGAGACACAGAGTAGTACAGAAAGGAAAATCCCAGAGACGAATCATAGATGTAGAAAAATGGGTAAATTTGGCTAAAGAAAACAATCCTAGCCAGAAATGAACAAAAATTAAGAACAAGGATTCATAACTAGTAATATGTCTACATATCATGATCATGGAAATAGTTCATTGCCAAAAGAAAAAGTATGGCTAGAGGCAGACTGAGCCTTCGAGCCTCTGCTACCATTCCTAACTTGGACTGGCACCTACAGGAAGAGGTAAGTGCCTGGAATTTTCCTGGCCACCTCCCCCTCTTTATGTCCCCTGAAGTTCAATTCCCATTCATGTCCAGTCAAGGAATCCCACAGAGAACCATCTAGCATTTACAGCCATTAGAATCGTGGACCCACTTGCACCTACCAGATAGAGCCTTGGACCCATAACCACCAGGGGAGGGAGAGAACTCACCTGTACACATTCGAAGAAGAGATAAGTAATCTAAACTAACCTATAAAATTTACTTAAATAGAAGCAGTCATCAAAAGTCTCCCAATCAAGAAAAAGCCAAGGCCCAGATGGCTTCAGTACAGAATTACCAAAGAAGAGCTCATTCCAATACTCCAATACTCCTCAAAATGTTCCACAAAATGGAGGCAGGAGGTTCATTCCCAAACTCTTTTTATGAAGCTACAATTACCTTGATACCCAAGCCATACAAGACACAAATAAGAAAGAGAATTACAGACAAATATCCCTCGTGAACATTGATGCAAAAGTACTCAATATAATACTAGCAAATCGGATCCAAGAACACATGCTCCCATTCCCGTCTGGATATCCTCTCCAATTCCCCTTCTCTGGGATTCCAGTAAGTTTTATAGGTCAATTTAGATTGCTTAGCTCTTCTTGATTTAATTTTGCTAAGTGATATCTATACTGAAAAAATGTCCATTTCCTTTAAATTTTCAAATTTTGTAGACTACAGATTTTCAAAATATGACCTGAAGATTCTCTGGATTTGCTCAGTGTATTTTTTTCATTCCAGAGTTTGTTAATTTGCATGTTATCCCTCTTCCTTTTTTTAGTTTGGATAAAGGTTTGTCCATCTTGAAGATTTTCTCTAAGAACCAACTCTTTGTTATATTGACTTTTTGTTTTCTTTTCTTTGTTTCTAGTTTATTGATTTCAGCACTCAATTTGATGATTTACTGGCATCTACTCCTCCTTTGATCGCCTTGGATTTAAGTTTTGTGCATGGAGATTCACATGGATCTATATGCAGTCTTCTACATGTCATCCTCCAGTTATACCAGCACTATTTGTTGAAGATGCTTTCTTTTTTCCATTATATAATTTCAGCTTATTTTTCAAAGATAAAGTGTTCATACATGTGTAGGTTAATGTCGCGATGTCCAATTTGATTCCATTGGTTACTATCTGTCTAAATTTGTGCCAACACCAAGCTGTTCTCAGGACTATTGCTCTGTAATAGAGCTTGAAGTGAGGGATGGTGATGCCTCCGGATGTTGCCCTGTTGAACAGGATTCTTTTGACTGTCCTGGGTCTTTTGTTTTTCCATATAACATTGATTATTGTTCTTTCAAGGTCTGTGAAAAATTGTGCTGGGATTTTAATGGGGATTGCAATAAATTGGTATATTGCTTTCGATAAGATTGCGATTTATACAATGGTGATCCTACCTGTCCAAGAGCATGGGAGATCTTTCTGTCTTCTGGTGTCTTCTTTAATTTCTTTCTTTAAAGACTCCATGTTCTTGAGATACAGGTCTTTCACTTGTTAGTTTAGCTTTACCCCAAGGAATTTTATGTTGTCTGTAACTATTGTAAAGGGTGTTGTTTCTCTAATTTCTTTCTCAGCCCTTTTATCATCTGTATATAGTATGGTTTCCTTGAGTTGATCTTGTATCCTGCCACTTTGCTGAAATCATTTATCATCTGTAGGTGTTCCCTGGTAGAGATTTTTGGTTCATTTATGTAAACTATCATATCATCTGAAAAAAGTGTAAGTTTGCTCTCTTCCTTTCTTTAAAGGATTTTCTCATTTCCTAATTAAGTGCCTCTATCATCTTCATGATGTTGTTTTAAGAACATTCTCTTCTACTTCATCGGTGTTGTGATGTTTAGATCTTGCTGTTGTACAGTCTCTAGATTCTGGTGGCATCATATTGGTTTCTATGTTGTTGAATTTGTTCTTATATTGTCCACTTCCCAACCCTTCTTTCAGTGGGGACAGGTTGGTTCTCTACCTTTCCTGGTGGGTATGCATCCAAGGTTCTCTTCCAGTGGGTGCAACAGGTCCAATACAGTGATGGGTCTCACGGTAAATGTAGATATGTCTGAGTCATGATCTTTCACTGTGGGTGGTAGCTCTACCCTGTACACTCTCCCCTCTTCCCCCTGCCATGAGTTGGGCCAGGAGCAGACCTGATCTCTCAGCAAGCTCCTGGTCCCTCGGTCCTCCCTGGGTGAGTCAAGCTGACTGCAGTCTGCAGGCCCAGAGATATTACTGTACATTTTTGTTTGGAATTTGGAATTGAGATGTGGTCCTAGAGCTCACTTCTGCCTCTTCCCTCTGCCCACTGCCCTCTGCCCTTTGCCTTCTCCCCTGAGTGGTGCTGGGAATAGACCTGCTCTCTCAGCAGGCTCCTGGTCACTGAGTCTTCCCAGGACAAGTCAAGCTGGTTGTAGCCTGCAGGCCTGGAGATCTTATTGTGGATTTTTGTGTGTATTTTATTTGTTTTGGGGGTGGTATTGTGTGTGGATTTCCCTTTTTTGGCTTTTGGTAATGTGGTATTATGTATTGCGTATCCTTTGTGAGTGCAGTTAACTTCCTTGGGTTGGAATTTTCCTTCCAGTACTTTCTGTATGGCTGTATTTGATGATATGTATTGTTTTAATATAGTTTTGTAATGGAATGTCAGTTTTCTCCATCTATAATGATGAAAACATCGATGGGTATATTAGTCTGGGCTGGCATTTATACTCTCTTAGCGTTTGTAGAACATCTATCCAGAAATTTCTGCCTTTCAGTGTTTCCATTGTGTAGTCAGGACCAATTCTGTTCTGTCTTCCTGTATTTGTTACTTGACATTTTTCATTTGATGCCCTTAATATTATTTCTTTTTTCTGTGTATTAGTGTTTTGATACTTACATTCTTAGCGGACATTTTTTGTAAGTCTATTTGGTGTACTGGAGGCTACTTGTACTTTTATAGGCATGTCCTTCTTTATGTTGGAAAAGTTTTCTTCCATGACCTTGTTGAAGATGTTTTCTGCATCATTGATCTGGGCTTCTTCAATTACTTCTATTCATATTATTTTTAGTCTTGCACTTTTCACGATGTCCCATATTTCTTGTATATTTTGTGTTAAGGATATTTTGGACATAAGATTTTCTTTGGGTGATGAATCTATTTTTTTCTCATTCTTCTTCAAAACCTGAGATTCTCTATTTCATCTCTTGCATTCTCTTGGTTATGCTTGCATCTGTAGTTCATGCTCATTTTCAAATTCTATTTTCAGCATTTCCTCAGTTTGTGTTTTCTGTATTTTCTTCATTTAACTTTTCAGGTCTTGAATTGTTTGGATTTTTCCATCACCTCTTTCTCTGTTTTTCCTTGATATTTCTTGCTTTCTTTAGGATACTTGCTGATTCCTTGAATTTTTTGTTTTTATGTATCTTCCATTTCTTATATTTTTGTTTATTCTTCCGTTTTTAAGGGTTTCTCTCATTTCCTCTTCATGGTACTCTACCATCTTTATTAAGTTGTTTTCATGGTCATTCTCTTATGCTTCAACTAGATTGGAATGTTAAGGTCGTGCTGGTGTAGAATCTCTAGAATATGGTGGTGGTATGCTTGTCTTTTTGTTTTTGAAACTGATCTTATACTGCTGTCTTTATTCCAGTGTGTGTAGTTAGGGTCTCTCCCTCTCCTGATGTATTTGGGTAAGGTTCTCTCCAGGTGGGTGATAGTGGTTCTAAGAGTCAAACGGTAGCAGATGCTGTATTTTTATCTGTCTTCATGTCTTTTTGTGGCCTGTGGTGGTGGAATGGGAATGGGATCTGAAGTTCAGAGTATTCCAACAGGTGAATCATGGCAGGAGAATGCCTGTCACTCACCTGTCTTGTTTGTTGCTGATCTAAGACTGCAATGATAGTAGATGCTGGATGGTTTTCTCTGAAAACAAGTCTTCTAGTGGGATTCCGTTCATTTTCATGTATGCAACAGGAGAAAAATTCTTTTCATGTCCATTCTATTAGCCTCTGTCTTTTTATAAGTATATTATGTCCACTGATATTCAGGGATATTAAGGACCTGTGATTGTTGATTCTTTGCATTTAATTTTTTACTAACATATTTGAAATTCCAATTATATCCTGCCTCTCCTCCTGCTGCCACGAATTATCTCCCCAACTCCTATTTCTTCCTTGAAGCCTGGAAGGCCTCCCCTAGGAAATATACTATGTCTGTCCTATCGTCGAGTTGAGCCAGGACCATGGAACCTCTCCATCTCTCAGTACCCTATGTCTAGGCTGAGCAAGGTATCTTTCAATAAAGACTGGGCTCCACTAAGCCAGTTTGTACATTAGAGTTATAACTTGGACCAACTGAGAATGACCTCATATATTGTCTGAAAATCACCATTGTCACCTATATTAAGGGAGAGTAGTTCAGTCCTATGAAGTTTCCCTCATTTTCAGACCAGATTCTGTGGTCTCTCCCTGGCTTATTTTAGCTGATTATTTGAGATTCCCCATAATGATCTTGACTACTTTATTCGTATGATTTATCCTCGCTCACTTTGATTTTACTCCAAGATCTTGGACACATGGTTAATAGTGGATTTATCCATCTGCTTCCATTGGTTCCTACAATAAGGATGTAGCATGTCTGGGGTTTAGGATCATAGGTTGGGTACCATTTGCTTTATGTCTGCTATCTACTTATGAGTGAGTACATACTATATTTTTTTCTGGTTCTTGGATACCGCACTCAAGGTGATTTTTGATATTTCTATCCATTTGCCTGTAAATTTTAGGATATCATTTTTCTTTCTTGCTGCTGAGTAGTACTTCATGGCTTAAATAGACCAGATTTTCTATATCCATTCTTCTGTTGATGGGTATCTATATTGTTTCCAAGATCTGCCTACTATGAATAATGGTTCTATGAACATGTAATTGGTAGGGATAGGGAGTGCTCAGCAGTAAACAAATTAAGTAAACCTAAGTTATTAAAAGAGATTGCCTGTCTATTTGAAATTCTTCCCTGAAGTAGAATTGGATTTCTGATACATGCAGTTGTTTGTTTGTTTTGTTTATTTATTTAATTGTAGGGTGAGTAATTGGATTTAGTGGAGTCTACATTCTACAAACATGATCAGGATTCTTTTTTCTATTGAAATTAAAGATATATAAAATATGAATCTCTGATAAACTGTGTACATTCACAAGGCAGACAGGGATCTAGAATTCGTGAACAAGAAACAGTAGAATTTCCTTTCTCACATTTGCAATGGTGGCCATGATTACCAGGAAACAAAATATATTAATCCACGATTCTACCTATAGTATCTGGGTAAGTTGTGATCTTTAATCAATTTTCATAATTCATTCTTGGTTGAAAACAGAAATGCAAAATTCTACAGAGAGACTCAAATTTTATAGATCCCCACTTAGAGTCCTTACCTATTCCTTGACAGCTTAAACAAAGCATTCCTCATGTTCAGGGGACACAACACATCCTAACTATTATTTCAGTTACCCTAAAGTTGAGGGGTTATTGTTCCTCTTAGAGTTTGCTGTTTTTTCACTGTTGATATTATAATATAATTATGTTATTTCCTATTGATATAGCGACACCCACACATACATGTGTGTTGTGTACTTTCCACTTTGATAAAATTTAAAGTTGGGAAGACACAAACAAGAGTGTCGCACCTGCTGTGCGGCCTGCATCCGAGAATGTAGCGAGGTGGTCGGGATAGATGACACAGAGACCGGTCGGTTGCTTTAAGAAAACTTTATCTTCCCAAGTCAGCTTAGGAGAGAGCTCTCAGAAGAAATCTCAGGAGAAGTCTCTCTAAGAAAAAGGAGCTTCCCTTTTTAAGGACTTTTGCCATCCATTTACATACAATTCTTTCCACTTCTCACCCTCCTGGCTGGTGGTTTAATCTCCGGCCCCAGAATCGGGGAGACACCACAGGGGGCAGGAAGAGGCATCTAGCCATAGGAGGTGTGGAAGGCATGGTATTTCAGTGAGCCAGCCCTTATCTGAGCCCTATCAAGCTTTAAAGCACTGAATTGTTTTCAGTAAACATTACACAGATGCCTGCTCCCAGGCCGAAGGGGAAGTGGGTTTCTGCTCAAGGTCTGGTGTCCCCACACAAGAGCTTAAATATTCAACACTACCAGTTACAGAGTTCATGAAGGAAATCCTATGAGACTATAATCCTACAGAATTTTCTAGAAAAATATCAGGATTGCTGAGAATGGGAGAAATGGACTTCTGAGTGAAATATGACAACTTGTTATATGACATACATCTTCATTAGATTAAATTATACTATACTATAATAAAATACTATAATATAATATTAATAAATATTAATAAATATTATATTATATATTATATATTATGTAAATACTATAATAAAATATTAATTATATTTAAACAATATCATTTGTGTCTTTTAATGTCTTTTGCATATACATGAACCCTTTACAAGTAATTATTGATTTTTTTGTTCTTTCTTTGTTTATTTTTTTCATTTGTCTACTGTGAAATGTCCTTTTGAAAAACATGAAGAATTTTTCACAGGCGACCCTTGTGTCAGAGAATATTACTTCAAGTGAATCTTATACTTATAATGCATAGAAAATGGTGGGAACCTTGTAACTTTGTTTCACTACAGAAAAATTTTTAGTGGATATATATATAATTAATAAGAAAAAAGCAGTGTATTTTCATAGGGAGAACATCAGCAAGAGAAAGTACCATGTTGTAATGGAAGGTTGTTTAAACCCATGAAATAAGAAGGTTCCTTTGACAAGTTCCATTGACATTCTGGCTTATATAGCAAGCATACATATAAAAGGAACTATTTGAATCACTTAAACTTTGAAGGAATTTCCCTGCAATATGCATAAAATCCCCTCAAGATTTGTCAGGGACAAACTTTAGAAAGTCTGGCATCCATTATTTTACATATTGCAAAGCTTCTGTATTTAAGATGCTCTCTGATCACAGGTGAAATAATCGGTAGTACATGAACAACTTATACTTTAAGGTAGCATTTACTAAAGAAATTCAAGGAAATGGCTGGGTGGGGAGAAATTCATGTACATATCAAAAGATTGAGAACGTATTCCAGTGTTACTCTTCTATATTGTACATGTAGGATACCATATCTGCTATTAGAGCTATCCCAAGTTCAAAGAAGTAAAACTGTAGTATCTTGTAGAAGCCAAATACAGACACAACCTAAAAAGTATTTGGGCTTGGCACAGGTTATATTACATGATCAGAAAAGATAAATCTACCATTCTCAAGATAGTTATCAATTTTTTAGTGATAACAGTTAAGACTCTTGTTTCAAAATGAAGATATAATTATGCTATGCAGACAGTTGACATGAAAATAATCTCCTGTTGAAACCTCCAAGATTGTCCACATGAATGAAGGGCATTGTCAACAATACAGTGGTTCCATTCACTTAGGTTTATATAGAGAGAATATATAACCTCTCCTGTCATAGAGGGAGCTATCTTTCTTCCAGGGATTTTATCAAAAATCTCAAAGTTACCTCTGTATGCACATTATTCAGGGTGGGAATAATTCTTCTTGAGTTACAAAAAGTATTCCCCAAGCAAATCTACTATGAATCAAGAGAAAAGTATCACTCTTTGATGCTTTATAATAGGATATATATGAGTATGTGTGTCAATTTTGTAATCCTACATTCAGCCTTATGAATGTTTTTCTCTCTGCCAAGGCACTTGTCACTTTAAAAATTTTATGGAAATTTTGAAAACATATCATGTGTCTAAAAAGACAGGTGAAACTAAAATATACTGTAATCCTTGGATATTTTACTCTCACAAAGGCAGTATCCATTGTACAACTTTAGAGGTCATCATGCATTGGAGATGTGTTTTCTGTTACTAAAGCTTATTGTTTAAAGTCTATGGACCACAGTGAAGAGTACAGTTTCCAGTTCACGAATGAAGAACTCTGAAATTGTTTACTTAGCGAAAACAGAAAGCATAGGCTATCAGTTCTTTTGTTGGGAAAATTTGGCAGTAAAACAAATAATAGAAAGCCTGGAGTGTATATTAGTTAATGCATAAGGGGGGAACTTCTCTGTGTTCCATTCATATAAACTCAACAGAAAACCAAGGGATCCCAACTACATGGAATCACATGGAGTATCCCTGAATGATTCTGCCTCTGTAAACATTGTCCTTCTTGTTCTCTTAAATTGTCTGGGTTATTCTGGCCTCTTCTCTTGAAGTTGAGGCCACTCACTTCTTTTAGGAAAGTGAGTTTTGTATAATTTTTGATTATTATTTGATTATAATAATCTTCCCTGTGTTTGTGGACAAAAATTCTCCATTTAGGCCTGAATTTCTTTGCTTTTCAAAAAAATTTATCAGTATGACAACCTTATCAAAAGCTAAAATGTCCAACAACTAATGTAACAAAATGTATGGGTGAAATACAAGTATGCCCCAAACTTTTGCAGAAAAGTACAAAAATTAAGGTTATTATACATTTTGAAAACCCTGTGTGTGTGTGTGTGTGTGTGTGTGTGTGTGTGTGTGTGTCCACCAATAATCTGGAATAGTACAGTGGTGCCTTTACTTACATGTGTGCTGTACTGAAGACAGTACTTCCCTGTGAGGCAGCAGAACTAAAAATACAAATTTGTGCCCTCTGGCTAAATCTAACAGGATATATTGTGAGTTCATGAGTGGATGTGGTTAAACAGAAATGGATGGTATATTAGATTGTGATAAACAGATACATCATAAGTGTTGACTGACAGCTGTGGCACTAATTATTCTGCCCTTATCATGTGCCCAAGAAACAGGAAGTAACCGAGAAGCAGGATTGCACTTGGGAAGTTTACTATCCAAGGGTATATGCAATTATACAACTTTTCATTTCAGAATGCAATGGAGATAAGTCTCCAAATGAGCCTATTGTAAAACTCTTGGATACTTCAAAACAACTGGAACAGGTAAATAACAGAAGGGTACCTAATCTCACTAAATATAAGCTATGAAGTAATTTTGTATCAAGTCAACAGATTTATAAATTATTAATTCATTTAAATTCGATATTCTGTTCTTTTTTGTGTGATTTGAAGATCACACATCTATGTTATGTGACTCTCTGAGTACATAGAGACCCTAACTAAATAAAATCATGAGGTATAAGATGCATTGGTAATTATAATCTTTAATAATTAGAAACATCTATTTCTCACTGACTAAAGCTTTCCACATATATTATGAACAATTTTAAACAGATGTAAAACATAAGGACAAAGACATTAAATTTGTAACTTTATACATATATATGTAAATATTAAGATCAGAGGTAGAACTGAAATATCTTTACCAGAGTTGGAACTGTAGAGTGCAAAATTAGGAAATTGTACTAAATTGTATCAATATGCAAAATATTAGAAATATATGTAGATACATATGTACAATATTAAAAAGACAATTTTACATTTTTGCCCCAAAAAACATTGTAAACAGGAAGAGGAACATTCACAACATTCACAGTATAACAAATCGCAGAAACCCTACAAACTCATAGAAATTGAACAATGCACAATTGTACCATCCCTGGGTAAAGGAAGAAATAAAAAAAGAAATTAAAACTTCCTGGAATTCAATGAGAATGAAGACTCAACATACATAAACTTATGGGACACGTTGAGAGCAGTGCTGAGAGGAAAGTTCATAGCATTAAGTGCCCACATGAAGAAACTGGAGAACAGTCATACTAGAGAATTAATAGTACAGCTGAATGTTATAGAAGAAAAAGAAGCAAACTCACCCAGGAGGAGAAGACACCAGGAAATAATCAAATTGAGGGCTGAAATCAATCAAGTAGAAACCAAGAAAACACTGAGAAGAATCAATGAAAGAAAGAGTTGGTTCTTTGAGAAAAATCAACAAAGTAACCAAAAGACAGAGAGAGAGCATGCTAATTAACAAAATCAGAAATGAAAAAGGGGACATAACAACAGACTCTGAGGAAATCCAGAGAATCACCAGGGCATACTTTGAAAATCTGTACTCCACAAAATTCGAAAAATTAAAGGAAATGGACAATTTCCTGGATAGATATCACTTGCCAAAACTAAATCAAGAGCAGATAAACAATCTAAACAGACTTATAAACCCTAATGAAATAGAAGCTATCATCAAAAGTTTCCCAAACGAAAAAAGCCCAGGCCCAGATGGCTTCAGTGCAGAATTCTACCACAAGTTCAAAGAAGAGCTAATTCTAATACTCCTCAAATTATTCCATACAATAGAAGCAAGAGGCTCACTAGCAAACTCTTTTTACGAAGCTACAATTACCTTGATACCCAAGCCACACAAAGACACAACTAAGAAAGAGAACTATAGACCAATTTCCCTCATGAACATCGATGCAAAAATACTCAATAAAATACTCACAAACCGGATTCAAGAACACATCAGAAAAATCATCAATGATCAAGTAGGCTTCATCCCAGGAATGCAGGGATGCTTCAACATTAGAAAATCTATCAATGTAATCCACCATATAAACAAACTGTGAAAGAAAAACCACATGATCATCTCACTAGATGCTGAAAAAGCCTTTGACAAAATCCAGCACCCCTTCATGATAAAGGTCCTAGAGAGATCAGGGATAACAGAAACATACCTGAATATAATAAAAGCAATATATAGTAAACCAACAGCTAATATCAAACTAAATGGAGAGAAACTCAAGGCAATTCCTCTAAAATAAGGCACAAGACAAGGCTGCCCACTCTCTCCATATCTCTTCAATATTGTACTTGAAGTTCTAGCTACAGCAATAAGACAACAAAAGAAGATAAAGGGGATAAAAGTAAGAAAAGAAGAAGTCAAACTTTTACTATTTGCAGATGTTATGATAGTTTACATATGTGACCCATAAAACTCTGCAAGGGAACTCCTAGAGCTGATAAACACCATCAGCAATGTGGCAGGACACAAGGTAAACTAAAAAAAAAAATCAGTGGCCCTATTATATACAGATGATGAAGTGACTGAGAAAGAAATCAGAGAAACATCACCCTTTACAATAGCCAAAAACAGCATCAAATATCTGGGGATAATGTTAACCAAGGAAGTGAAAGACATGTATATCAAGAACTTTGAGTCTTTAAAGAAAGAAATCAAAGAGGATACCAGAAAATGGAAAGATCTCCCATGCTCTTGGATTGGTAGGATCAACATAATAAAAATGGCAATCTTGCCAAAAGCAGTCTACAGATTCAATGCAATCCCTATCAAAATTCCAGCACAATTCTTCATGGACCTGAAAAGAACAATAATCAACTTTATATGAAAAAACAAAAGGCCCAGATAGCCAAAACAAGCCTATACAATAAAGGAACTTCAGGAGGCATCACCATACCTGACTTCAAGCTCTATTATAGAGCTATAATCATGAAAACAACTTGATATTGGCACAAAAATAGGCAGGTAAACCAATGGAACCGAATTGAAAACCCTGATTTTAACCCACACACCTATGAACACTTGAGTTTTGACAAAGAAGCTAAAACTATACATGGAAAAAAAGAAAGCATCTTCAACAAATGGTGCTGGCATAACTGGGTACTGGTATGCAGAAGACTGCAGATAGATCCATGTTTATCGCCTTGTAGAAAACTTATGTCTAAATGGATCAAAGACCTCAACATAAATCCAGCCACACTGAAACTTTTAGAAGAGAAAGTGGGAGATACTCTTCAATGAGTTGGTACAGGAGACCACTTCCTGAACATAACACCAGTGGAACAAACACTGAGATCGACAATTAACAAATGGGACCTCCGGAAACTAAAAAGCTTCTGTAAGGCAAAGGACTCAGTCAACAAGACAAAAAGGCAGTCCACAGAATGGGAAAAGATATTCATTAACCCCACATCTGACAGAGGGCTAATCTTCAAAATTTACAAAGAACTCAAGAAGCAAGTCTCCAAAACACCACAGGATCCAATTATAAGGTGGGGTACAGAACTGAATAGAGAATTCTCAATAGAGGAGTCTAAAATGGCTGAAAGGCACTTGAGAAAGTGCTCAACATCCTAAGCCATCTGGGAAATGCAAATCAAAACAGCTCTGAGATACCATCTTACTCCTGTCAGAATGGCTAAAATCAAAAACACCGAAGACAATTTATGCTGGAGAGGATGTGGAGAGAGGGAAACACTCCTCCACTGCTGGTGGGCATGCGATCTAGTACAGCCACTTTGGAAATCAGTATGGAGATTCCTCAGGAAAATGGGAATCAATCTACCACAAGACCCAGCAACTCCACTCTTAGTCATATATCCAAATGAGGCAAATTCATACAAGAAGGGCATCTGCTCCACTATGTTCATAGCAGTATTATTTGTAATAGCCAGAACCTGGAAGCAACCTAGATGCCCCTCAACTGAAGAGTGGATAGAGAAAATGTGGTACATTTACACAATGGAGTATTACTCAGCAGAAAAAAAAAAGAATGGAATCTTGAAATTCGCAGGTAAATGGATAGCACTGGAAGAAACTATCCTGAGTGAGGTAATCCAGTCACAAAAAGACAAACATGGTATGTACTCATGCATATATGGATTTTAGACATGGATCAGGATAGTGCCAGTCTGCACTTCCACTGATAGTCTGTGAAACAGGAAAGAACCTAAAAGATATGCATAATGCCCAAGGGAAGAGGAATGAGTCAAGATCCTCTGAACATATGGGGAACATGGCAAGGGGTGGGGAGGAGTGGGAGCTGGGAAGAAGAGAGTGGGAGAAGAGGAAAAGAGAGTAGGTCATGGGGGAACAGGAAGGTTGAGTAGGGGGGGTAGAATAGGGGGAAGACGTTAGAAGACAGATCAGGTACCTGTGTGACTTCTAGTGATCTATAGGGATGACACCAATTGGCAAGCTAAGCAATAGTGGAGAGACCACCTCAAATGCCCATTCCTGATAATGAACTTGATGTCTATAACCATCCAGGCGCCTTCCTCTGGTGACCAATGGAAGCAGAGGCAAACACCCACAGTTAAGCACTGAACTGAACCCAAGGAACCCAGTGACAGAGAGAGAGGAGCAAATTGGCAAAGATGGCTGGCACAACCAGCAGAGACAGCTGATCTGAACAGGGTGGAGCCCTTGGACCCCAGACCAACAGTGGGGAGACCAGCATGGGACTGATCTAGACCCCTGAATGTGAGTGTCAGTGAGGAGGCCTGGACAACTTATGGGGCCCTGAGCAGTGGATCAGTGTTTTCCCTGGAATACAAACAGACATCGTGTGTCCATAGCACAAAGAGGGTTGCTCTCTCAGCCTGGACTCTTAGGAGAGTGCCTACACCCTACCCTGAGTGAAATGACAGACTGTAGATATCCCCTATGTGGAAGGAATTGGCAATAGGGTGGGAGGCTGGGGGGATGAGGGGGTCTGGGAGGAAGGGAGGGAGAGCGACCTGGGATTGACATGTAAAACAAGCTATTTAAAATTAAAATAAAAAAACTAAAAAAATAAATAAATAAACATGTGTAAAAAGCTTTAAAACACTCAAAGAACATGTTCAGTCAATTGTATGAAGAAGGTAACTTTTCCAGAAAGAACTTCTGGAATTTACACAGGGCCTAGGGTTACATTGACAGGAAGAAACTTTTAGGAGGGAGAATATCATCGCAATCTGTATAAGTGTCACCAGCATCAAGTGAAATAATGCATGCATAGCACAGGTGAAGTAATGCATGGATGGGGGCAGGTAAAATAATTCACAGATGGGGGCAGGTGAAATAATGCACAGACGGGGGCATGTGAAATAATGTCTGGATCTGGTGGCAGGTGAAATAATGCATGGATACGGGGGGCAGGTGAAATAATGTCTGGATATGGGGGCAGGTGAAATAATGAATGTATTTCTTGGTCCTGGCTGCAGTGAAAGCTAATAACATCTCCAACATACTTTCAAGCTGTTGATGACCCTAGAGCATGCTGCCTGTACTCACAGACACTGTAGCACTGTTAGTGTTCATGACGTTCTGTCTGACATAAGAACTGAACCAAGCGAACTGCATCCTCCCACATCAATCAGTAAAATGTACCACATGCTCATTCACAGGCCAATCTGTTGGAGTCAACTTCTCAATTGATATTTCTTCTTACAAAATGACTAGCTTGTGTCTAGTAGACATAAATCAGCTAATGTAAGAATATAATCTTCTCCAAACAAGTGAAAGACCTGTGTAGCAAGAACTTTGAGTCTTTAAAGAAAGAAATTAAAGAAGCCCTCAGAAAATGGAAAGATCTCCCATGCTCTTGGTTTGGTAGGATCAATGTAGTAAAAATGGCAATACTGCCAAAAGCAATCTACAGATTCAATGCAATCCCCATTAAAATACCAGCACAGTTCTTCACAGAACAATAATCAACTTTGTATGGAAAAACAAAAGACCCAAGATAGCCAAAACAACCTTACTCAACAAAGCAACATCTGGAAGCATCACCATCCCCGAACTTAAGCTCTATTATAGAGCTGTAGTCCTGAAAACAGTTTGGTATTGTCACAAAATAGACAGGTAGACAAATGGAATTGGGAATTGAACACCCTGATATTAACCCATACATGTATGAACATCTGATCTTCGACAAAGAAGCTAAAAGTATACAATGGGAAAAAGAAAGCATCTTTAACAAATGGTGCTGGCATAACTGGATGCTAGCATGTAGAAGAATGCAGATAGATCCATGTCTATTGCCATGCACAAAACTTAAGTCCAAATAGATCAGTGACCTCAACATAAATCCAGCCACACTGAATCTCTTAGAAGAGAAAGTGGGTGGTACCCTTGAATGAATTGGTACAGGAGACAGCTTCGTGAACATAACACTAGTAGCACAGACAGTGAGACCAACAATTAATAAATGGGACCTCCTGAAACTGAGAAGCTACTGTAAGGCAAAGGACACAGTCAGCTATAGAGGGACTTTTGTGTCGTCACTCATCCATGGGATCATCAAACATCTTTTTCAATAGAGTTGGTGATCCAGGGATCTGGAAGACATGGACCTTGAGTGGTGGTCCAGGTACAGGGTAGCAATTCAGAGAATGTGACAAATGATGAGTGTTATCATGGAACACTGTCAACTAAAGATTTACAGAACCTGGAAGTTCCCAGATTTCCAGACCGCATGGCCTTTGAGTCTCATTGTATAGGAGGAGTTGGCTGATTCATTAGGTGGAGAAGGGTAGGGTGAGAGCATCAGGAGAGGCAGGCTAGGTGCTAAGGCTGAGCAATTCTGTTGGGTGGTGGAGACAGTAGAAGCTGCACAGGGAAGTTTGGGTTCAAAGATTTGGTGCAAGGCAGGACTCCTAAAGGCCTCTTCTCCATATTTAACCCTGTGGTCTTCAGCTCTCTGGGAAGATTTTTATGCTGGAGATTATCAAGGCTTGATTTGCATTAAGACAACTGGAAGCAGGAGAAAGGGGATGAATTGTTAGAGGGAGCAAGTTTGGAGACCGGAGAATGGTTAAGAAGCCTTGGAGGGAGGAGAATGCTTAAGTGGTTGTGGAGGCAGGGCCATGGTTAATAAGTTGTAAAGGCAGGAGTATGGTTTAGGATACTGGGAAGATTACAGCGCAAGAACTTCAGCAGTGGTGGGATGGAATGGAGAACGATTCTAACTGTGACTGGGCGGTCCAACTGAAGTGTGAGAAGAAAGTCTCAAATGAAAGTCACCTTCCAGATCTCTGGCTGGAATGGAAGGTGCAGTTCTTTGATCGATGAGACCAAAGGACGGAGCTGCAGTTTGGGAGGCAAATGAGTTCATCACTGGTTTGTGGAGCATGCAGTAAGTACCCAAGACAAGACACTTAGAGTAGTTACCACTTTGAGTGGACTTGGATGGGCAGGGTTCCAAGTGGGACAAAGTTTGGGCCTGGGGCCATCGGGGAGGCAGTGAGCTGACCCAGTGAGAGGGGAAGACAAGCAGAGGGCTGGGAAGGGCAGTCCTAAGGGCACACCCTCTCCCTCTTATGGAGGTTGGAAAACAGGAAGCAGAGCAATCTATAGGAGCCACAGAAAGCTAGCTGAAGGGGGTAGGTAGGAAAAACAGCCTGGAAATGTCAAACACAGGGCTAATGGGGGTCTTCATTGTAACTGGCAGGTCATTAGTGTGTTGTTGATACAGTTGAGGCCAGGCAGCAGCAGCCAGAGAGAATGGTTTAGATTATGATATCAGGGTCGAATTGCAACAGAAAGTGTAACCTACCCTTGCCAGAAACGAGGACATAAAAAGGAAGACCTAATGAACCTTTCGGTGTGGCTGCATTGCTTGATGGCCTAACGCTCTATAAGGTCTCTATCCTAATGTGTTCTCCTGCTTGCAGAGTGGAGCATTCTCAGACTCTACGATTCTTTAATTTTCTTGAAGTGGTGCTTTTGTTTTGTGTTTGTGATTTAAGAGATATAAAAATGCCCAGCTACTGCTTGCTTGAAGAGCATAAGCGTTGCTTCTTCCCACGGAACTCTTTACGAAGCCCTTACCTTTGAAGTAGTTTAATACTTTAGCAAACAACAAGCCCACAGCAAACCCCAAAGTTGGGAAACTGAAATCCTTAAGAGATTTAGCTCCTTTATGAGAAAGTAAAAGATGAGAATTCACAAGTTTATAAGCCCAGGATATGCTTAATTGCAAGTGATTTTTCCCCCAAGAATTTCCACTTTTTACAATCTTTGGAATACTGACTACAAAGAAAAAGTGAGACTATGCATAGGTAGTTTATAATCTGGATTTTTCTAAATTGAAATTGGTGGGTGTTATGGTTTGAGCCTGAAATGTCTCCTTAGCTGGTGCACTATTTTGAGAGGTTCTGGAAACTTTGAGAGGTGGGGTCTGACTGGAGGAGATAAGTTGTGGATTGGGACAGGAGGAGGGGCATGGTCCTTGGAGGATCTGTTACCCATGATCACTCTTATTTCTACTCTCTGCTTCCTGGCTGACTGTGACATGAGCTGCTGTATGCACTCCCCATCACAAACGACTGAACCTTCCAAGACATGAGCCAGAAGAAATTCTTTATTCCTTTTAAGTTCTTCTACCAGGCATTTTCCCCACAAAAAAAGCAGAAGTAGCTAACACAGTTGGTGTTGACTCCCATCGTGGGGCTGGAGAGATGGTTCCTTCATTAAGTTGTCATGCATTGTAGGCAAATAGCCTACCAACTAAGCCACATCTCTAGTAATTCTTTTGATACTTGAAACTCAGAGTCATTTTTTGTTGTTTCTCATCCCATGATGTTAATGCCACTGTTTTATTTCTTTTTATCCTTTCCTTTCCAATGTATTTACAAATTTTAAACTTATCCATGTCATTTAGTTGTTCTGCCCATTGTCTGGGTACATAGATCTCTGCTGTAGTCTTCTGACAGTCATCAATTTCATCTTCCTCCTCTTTGTTTTCAGCATCCCCTTGTTTCCTCTATGTCCTGGTTGTAGTGTTGCTAGGTAGCTGTGTTCTATGGATTGAAAATAGAGTCATGAAGGAAGCAAAGAGACACAAGATGAGAAAGATTCCTGCATCAGCTCCAAGGTTGGAGACAGCAGGCAACAGTGCTGCCAGGGAAGCTGGAGGAATTAGAGTCCACTGTCTGTGGGAAGGAGAAGCTTGGACATTTGGAGATGTTTCTTTCTGGGTATAGAGTGGGAGATAGTAGCCTTGGGAAAATGAGTGGGGGTGGGATTCCCACTGTTAGTGGTGTGGTTGAGAGGTGATGGTGAAGGAGTGTGTGGGGACTTGTGATGGGGCTGGTAGGAGCCTGGGGACTCTGGGAATCTCTCTGTAGAGCATCTATGGAGGTGACTGGAAATGGGTGAAGGGAAAGTGTAGAAATACTTTCTTTTCTTTGAGGCAGGTCTTTAACTGGCTGGCCTTGAACTCCGTGTATACCTAAAGGGGACCTTGAACTCCACCTCTTGGGTGCAATGGCAGGAATTATAGGCTTGCTTCATGCTTTTCAGTGGGGTGCTGAGGGGAAAAATCAGGGCATTGTGCTTATTAGGCAAGCATTATACCAACTGAGGTATATCTCCAGCTTCCAGATACTTTAAACAGACTCTGTGTGTGTGTGTGTGCGTATCACACACCTGTGTTACGACACATATGTGTAAATATGTAGAGGCCAGAGGACACCTCAGCCACTGGTCCTCACTTTCTTCCTTATTTCACAGGCTGCTTTTTTCCCCTGTGTCTTAGGGTTTTCATTGCTGTGGAGAGACACAACAACACTTATAAGGAATAAACAATTAATTGGGGTGGTTTACATCTTCAGAGGATTAGTCCTTTATCATGGTGTGACATGGTGGTGTGCCGGCAGACATGTGCTGGAGAAGCAGCAGTGTCCTACATCTTGACCTGCAGGCAATGGGAAGTGGTCTGTCTCACTGGGCATGGCTTGAGCATATGACCGCAAAGCCTGCCTCCACAGTGACACATTTCCTCCAAGACCATACCTACTCCAATAAGGCCACACCTGTGTGTGACAGGCTCTCTGCCTAGCATCTTGACACAGGAGTTCTGGGATTACAGATGTGTGCTAATGCCTCTGCCTTTACATAGCTTTTGGACCTCTGAACTCAGGTTCTTACACCTTGCACAGCATGAACTTATGGAAGCATCTCCGAAGTCCCTTGAAAACACTCTTTTAAATGAAGCTGGAAGTGCTGTGTAGGATGACGTTGAAGGGAAGGAAAACCAATCTAAGAGGCCTGGCAGGACTCTGGCTGTGGCATTTACATTTGTTATCACTAAGTTCTGGGGGCTGCTGGGTTAATTTTCATTGGATGGCTCTGCCCAGATGCAGCTGGTGGCTCCCCAACCCTGAGAAGTAATGCTTCTTCCGGCTTTGGAAGGCTGCTCTTCCAGTTCTGACCTTCAGTTCTTCTTAGGAGTCAACCAATGCCCTGCTGCAAACTGAATTTACTCATAGTGATTCCATTTCCTACTTTCTTTGTTGCTGGGAAAGTATTTGGATTGAAATCACTTTCAGCTTTCAACACACGCATAATGCATAACCCCTCCTCTCAGCCAGGGTGCCCCAGCCTGCCCCCTGAAAACCTGGGTGACACTGGTCTCCTTTTGATAGTGGACGGCTGACACGGTTTCTGGGCAGCCAGCTCCACCATTAATTAGTATTCACACATTACTTGCATGTCTTTCATTTTGTTTCTCTGAGCTTTATCACCTCCTGAAGGGCTGGGGTCATGATTAGCAGTCTTGGTGGCTGCAGTTGTTTTCATCCATTATAGCTCTAATTGTGGTCTTTGGAACATGACACTTGCTGACCTTCAATTTTAATTTTAACCTGTTCAGGCAGCCAGAAAGACTACAGATGAAACTGAGGAGCCAAGAGCTAAAAGACTTGAGGGTCCTGGATTTCCCTGCAGAGGTGAGCACTCTCAGGAGAGAATTTGGTCTTTTTGATTTCCTTGTGTAAGGAGTTTTCACTAACCATCAAGGAACACCCTCCTGTGTTAGAGGATTCACAGTTTCCTCACAATGGGAACAGGCTGATTTGATTCTACTGTCTGGAAACATGATTCCAGGAAAACCAAGGATGTGGTATCAACTAATTTAGCCACTTTTCATCACACAAGTAAGATAAATACAGATGCTTACACTTTTCTGTCAAGTAGGTAAACATACTCAGCAGACTCAAAACCAGCTTTATGTGTGTCAGAGAAACAACGGAAAGGACTAAGGTTAAGTAAGCAGAGCTCAACCTCTGGGAAAGGATTCCTAGGCGTGTGGCTTCCTCCCACCTTGAAAGAACTGTGGGTGATAGACAGTAGCCTGCTGTGACATGGGATGCTTCCAAACTTCCAAAGGAGACCTGCTGCTCTAATTGCAGTGATGTGGACATGTGCCAAAATGTAAGCAGTGTAAAATGTAATCAGTGAGAATTAGAACTGTTAGATGAATCTTCCCTGTGGGCTGTACAATATGTGAGAGAGAGAGACAGAGAGAAAGATAGAGACAGAGAGAGACATAGAGAGAGAGAGAGAGAGAAAGAGAAAGAGAAAGACAGAAAGAGAGACATATATATATATATATATATATATATATATAGAGAGAGAGAGAGAGAGAGAGAGAAGATATGTGCACAAGAATAGTTTTAAGCCTTCTCTGCTCCTGAAGGAGCATTTCCTCATGGAGACAGCTGACCTACTAATTAGAAAGTATCCTCACCTGTTAACTAGACCAATTATCCTGAAGAATTCTTTTAAACATCACTTAGTTTTGAGCTAATTATTGTGTGGCCTTCAAAGCAATAAACTGTACTTTCAGAATGAAACTTTGTAATTCAGACATATGCAGAGTTTATGCAGACACTTCCCATTATTACAGTGGTATCATAAAAGGGGGTTTGTTTTTATGAAAAGGAATTGTTCATCTCTTCCTGGAGAGACTACAATGAATTATTATATTTTTGTTTAGATCACAAAGTCTTTGGGGGATTTTATTGTTTAAAAGAAGGTTTTTTGTTTGTGTGAGTATGTGTGTGTGTGTATAGGTTATTTTTTACTGTTTTGCTCCTTAAATAATTTTAAAAATGAATTTATAGGAGAGGTTGAAAATGAATTATTATATATGTGTGTGAAATTATCAAAGATGAAACTAATGTTATATAAAATATTAGAAAATGGAAATTGTGTGTGTGTGTGTGTGTGTGTTGCCATCGTGAATGGAAGAATCATGCTTGAATAAAAATAAGAGAAACATTGTTTAGGCAAATACCTGACTCCATATCTACCATTATCTGTAAGAGCTTTTCCTGAGTGAGCCACTGTCAAGCAATGTAGTTAAAAGCACAGAACATAGTCTCAGTGATCTGTCAAATACTAATCATGGAAATGAGCATGATCTGTCAATACCAACCATGGCAATGAGCCAGATGACCCGTGAGGACAGGCTGTGCTGTTGAGCACTTGGGATTGTCCTAGGATTAAGATATAGGGTCACACGCTTCAAAGGCCCTGCCTTGCCTGAAGCCTCCCTTCAGTTATGATCTGAATGGGTGTTCTCCAGAGGGGTGAATTTGCCAATAGCCTGACGTGCCCTGCTTCAGCTTCCTGACTGCAAGAGCAACAGCATCAACTCTAAGGGCTGTTGTGAGGCTTAGATGCATCACCCTGTCACACAGAAAATGCTTCACTCTCTCCACCCTTCACTCACACATTCACTCAGCCTCTGTCTACTGAGCAGTGCTCTTCAGGGCCCTACTGTAAAGACTGGTGTTGGGGGTCAGCAGTAAGACGAGGTCCCTCTCCTGTGGGAACCTGTGTACCAATGGAAAAAGACACATCAGAAATAAGGAGATAAATGAACAGGTATTAATAAACCTTCCACAGACAATAGATAAGGGAAGGAAAAGGACTGACTGGGTTTTGGGGTGAGGTCAGCAGTAGCTGGGGGGAGGGATTCAACAGAAGCTTCTGGCACGCTGACTTTTGAGCTAAGACCAGAATGACAAGATACTAGTGTCTGCTCACCTTTGGTTTGGTGGCTCCCTCTGTATTCTTACTTTCAAATCTCTCACAACTTCTATAAAAACCCTCCTGCCAGGAGCACCCCTGTAGAAAGGCTCCCGCTCCTCCTGCACTATCTAGCCCTGTTCTGGGTCCAGTTCTTTCCTTCCAGACTTCATCCTGGGAGTGCCCAATTCTGCCTAGCCCTAGGTACCCCTTCCACACCACCAGTGGGATGCTCACCCACCTTGTTCTGTCTCAGCTTCTGGAGGAGCTGGACCCTGTTGTTGCTCTGTGACAGGAAGTACAGGATGGGATTGAGGCAGCTGCTCATGCTGACCAGGGGTCTACAGATCTTGTAGGCCATGCTGGCTGCTGACAAGAGTTGGCAGTCCTGTGAGTTCCAGAAGCGGATGACCAGGTAGAAGGATCGGGCAATGTGGAAGGGCACAAAACAGAGGGTGAAGAGGCTACACACCAGCAGGATGGTCCGAACGGACTTGGCACGGGCTGTGTGACCTGTCTTTGAGAGCGCCTCTACTGGATATGCCAGGCTCCTGACCATCAGAGCATAGCACACCAGAATGATCAAGGAGGGAAAGACAAAACCAGACACCATCAGAACCATACTGTAGGCAAAGAAATAACCAAAATTCTCCGGGCTGGCTGTGTCATAGCAGATCACCTGGCCATTTACATAGCCTGTGTGGGAGAAGACTAGTGTGGGCAGCAGCTGGAGGACTACCAGGGTCCAGGTGGCAGCAGCTGCTTGCCAGGTGTGCCGGTGAGTCCGGTAGGACAGTGAGCTCAGGGGGCGGCACACACCTAGAAAGCGGTGCACAGAGATGCAGGTCAGAAGCAGGGTGCTGCTGTAGAGGTTGGTATAGAATAGGAAACGCACCAGCCTGCATAGCATCTCCCCAAAGACCCAGGTGTCACCCACCGAATAGGTGATGACAAGGAAAGGTAGGCTCATCACATAAAGCAGGTCAGCCACCATCAGGTTCATCAGATAGATGGTGGCACAGCTCCAGGGCTTGGTTTGGCAGAAGGAGAGCCATAAGACAGCCCCGTTGAGGACCAGGCCTAGGATGAAGATGATGCTATAGGTTATGGACAGGTAGACTTGCTTGTACCTCTCTGAGAAGTGGCAGGCACCTTGCTCCTTTGAGGCATTCAGGTCTAGCTTCTCCATCTCCAGGAAGGCTCCCTCTAAGATGGCCTCTACTTCTGCTTCTCCTAAGAGAAACAATTTGGACAGTTCAGCATCAGGATCTCAGCTAGGTGCTAGCCTCCTCCACTGACCTGGCATTCAGATTTGCTCCCAATCTCAGAGTCCTTACGTGAGCACAAGCAGCTCCAGGAGGAAGAAGGTTTAAACCTGATCTCAAACTGAGCTCCACATGTCTGGGGTCAGGGGTCTTACCTTGCCTTGTTTGTGTAGCACGGCAGCTGGAAGACAGCACTGTCGTTTAAATGGGGCCTAGAGAAATGCCAATTGCATGCCCCTCCCTCTTGTAGAACCCTTTGCATAGACTCAGGAACTGTCTTAGGGGAGACACTCCATTTGGGTGGATGACATGCCCAGGGGTGATCTGATACTGCCCACAATCTGATGCTAGCCACAGATACCATGGTGGAGCAGAGAGTGACCTGTGGTGTTTTAAGAGGATTAGGGAAAACACGGATTTTGCCTATAGGCTCCATGGGAGGATTTTGATTTGTTTCTCTTTCAGGATTTATTAACTGCCTCTTTGAATACTGAGGAAAATTTGCTTATTAGCTATCTCAACCTCCTGAACATTTAAGAAAACAATTTTGAACTATGAAGCCAGGTGCAGTTTCTTCCTTATTTCTTGCTATCTCTATCCTGGCTGACAAAACTGGTCCAAATGTTGAAACCCAGTAACCCGGTAGCAACAGAGTCTGTGTGTGTGTGTGTGTGTGTGTGTGTGAGTGTGTGTGTGTGTGTGTGTGTGATGTCCCTATGTGTCCTGTTCTCTCTCTTTCTCTCTCTCTCTCTCTCTCTCTCTCTCTCTCTCTCTCTCTCTCTCTCTCACACACACACACACACACACACACACACACACACAATGAAGAGGACAAAGCCTTTGCTCTCCAGTATCTCACACTTTAGTGGGAGAAATTAGAAATAGATACAGCTAATTGTAAGATCTGAGAAATAGTCACAAAATCTGTGGGAAAGTAGCAGGATACAGCCTCTGAGGGTACTGAGTGAGGCTTCTTAAACAAGGCAGCATTTGAGCTTTCAGGAGCAGAAGAAACAAGAGCCTGCTTGACAGAAAGTGAGCAGCATGTGGGCAGGCTGGGGACAGGATGGGTGCAGGGTGAGGACTGTGTGAAGAGATGGCAAGCCCTTGGGTACCATGTGGGCGCAGATGTCAGATTCTGAACTGGGGACCATGCTTCTGTGTGAAGGGAGATTCCTAAGCAGGGTAGTGATGGAATAAGACTGGTGGTGGTTCATCTTGGGTGTGCACTTGACGGGGTTAAAGAATACCCTGAGAACTGATGGAACACTGTTTTAGATTTGTCTGTGAGAGTGCGTCCTGAACAGACTTTGACTCAGTGGACTAACGAAGATGCTCTGACACAGGATGGCACCATCCAATTGGTTGAGGACACAGACAGAACAAAAAGGTAGAAGAAAGGGAAATCCATTTGCTTTAAAGAGCTGGCAGTCCTATCTTCTGTCCCTGGGCATTAGAGCTCTAGGCTTTCTGGCCTCCAGACTCTAGGGCTTTTTTCAAGGACCCCAAGTTCTCAGATTTTGTACTCAAACTGAGCCCTGGTACCAATCCCCAGCTTCCCAACATCACACTGTCAGCTATTTCAGATAGTATGAGTCAGCTCATGTAATAATTCCCAGCTGATCTCTCCATTCTATCGGCCTTGACCATCTGGAAACCACTTATAGCAGATGTATTTGAAGCAGATATTGATAATGTCATAGACTTAAACCTGGAGCAGGAAGGAACAGTCTGGCCAAAAGGGCTGTTATAGAGTGCAGAGTCATCTCTTCCCCAGGGAAGGCCAACCAGGGTGGACACAGAGAAAGGAGCTGACAGGAGATACACTACAGAGGCAGGAGTGCCAGGCCTTGGACATGAGGCACAAACCTGAGGAGGAGTTGAGGCTTTCAATTTCTTGAGTGTTGGGGACTGGCATGGTGAGACCCAAACCTTGGAGGCACAGTGGAAATTAGCTCCTGAGGTTGTGGGAGATGGAGGTTGTCTGTGCCTCAAGATGCCAACAGTTCCTCACTTCTCTGACTGACTTTAAAATCTACTGGACAACAAGAAGAAAGCTTTTTGGTTGGGAGAGGGAAATAAATGTAATTTTTATTCATTTCACTCCCTGTAATCATTCATGCTGGGGTACTGACAAATGCTTAGTTATTTTTAGCAAAGCTTTCTTCCCAGCTCAGTGTGGGCTCTCAACAGGAAGCTGAGACTTGTTTCTGGCTTCCAGAGGGCTAGGTCTTTCACACATGTGACTAACCTTGGTACTCAAGCATTACCTCTGTCTTACTGATGAAAGTCAGAGAACACTTTAGGGTACCTTGTGTGCCTCAGTCTTCTGGTTGGGTCACTGACTTTGGTCCCACACAAGATCTCTTAGGTTCTGTTTATAGTACTCAGAAGGCTGAGGGAGGAGGACTGTGAGTTTGGGGCTAGCATGGGCTACATACAGAACAAGTATCAGGCCATTCTAAATTACATGGCAAGATTCTGCTGATGATGGTGATGATAAAAACACCTTTTATGTAAAGATACAGCTTTAAATATGAGAATTGATTTTAGAGCTTAGTACTTTACCTGTGTCTGGAAATTATGTTTTTGAGCTGATAGGGATTGAACTCAGGACTCATGCCTGGTAAACACCACTGAGCTACATCTAGTCACTGGTGATGGCTCTTTAACAAATGAAGCCATTTAATGGAGGCTCATAAATATTCCCAAACAGTAAATTCTGATTTTTACCCAGTTTTGTGTTCCAAAAATCATTGGCAAATACTTATCTGTTTGCATATCAATGTATGTACTTACCTGTCAACATACTTACAGATGTATATATTGTATACATCAATTTAATATTTATTTACAAAAATAATCACTCACTTAACATAATCATTTGTTTTTATGGTTTATGTTAAATGGGGGTATAGGTACAGTTAATTCTATGGTAGATTAGTGTAGAAAATGTTTTACTTGAAATAATTTTGTTTCAAATTCACTAGATAATTTGTTGCTATTTGACAACTAACCACTGGATGGCAATAAAGACCACAGACAGTTTTCAACCTTCCCTCCTCACCCTCATGCAAAGGAAAAACCTGAACTGGGCTTGGGCTTCTGTCCATAGCATGGCAGCTGTAGAGAAGACACAGTTCATTGAGGACCTCTCCCTCCAGTGCTCCGACAAATCAACCCTTCACTTAACACTGCATGCACAGTTACTATGCTGGTTTCACATAAAGAAATGGAGCTACAGTCTGTTGAGAGCAGCCCTTTACTACGCTCTGGGAAGTAAGCATAGACAGCACTATTCCCTTCATTGTGTGGCCAATAGTCTAAGGCTCAAAGAGGCTCAGTGGGGTTGTGTCTTTTTGGGACAACTGATTCAAGGTGAGCTTCAACTGAAAGACCCCTAGAGTGGGGAGACTCTCACTCAAGTCTCGGGATAAGCCCCAATAATTCAAGAGAGACAGTTCTTGCTGCAAGCACATGAGGTTTATTTGGGGAACCAGTGTACTGGGGCCGAGCTCATGACCCTCGCAGGGGCAGAGGAGTGTGACCCCTAGTAGCTACAGTTGGGGGTTTTTTAAAGGAAAAAAATTAATCAGGGAGTTAGGCACACATCATAAACATAACAGATAAGGAAGTTAAATGATAGCTTATGTCTTAATAGGAAGGTTATCACAAGCAAGCATTCTTTGAACATTGCACAGTTAAGTATTGAGCAGGAATGTGGTGAGCTAGTTCCTGGATAAGGGAGGGTTATCTTTTAGGTTTATCTTGAGGTCTCCGGTTTCTCAGGAGAAGGCAGAAGGACAAGTTACTCTGTGATGGGCTAGTTGCTAGGGGGTCTAAAAATGTTGAGTTGGGATCTCTCATCCCCCACTTCTTTTACTAAGCAGTTCTAATCATAGAACTGCAGAACTAAATTTCTGACTCTATATAGTATGCATTGCCCTGTTCTAATCTCTGATACTGTTGGCATAGCATAAGAATCTGTACAGCACTAACTCTTTGTCTAATAAAAGCAATTAATCTATTAATTATGCAAGGTCCTATAGTCAGCAGAAGAAGCAAGATCAGTAAGGGACGCATCAGGGCAGAAAGCAAAGTCATCATCCATGGCGATCTGCTGAACCAGCCCTTGTACAAGTTTTGTGTGGCCTCCCGGTCTCGTTTGTGTTTTTCTAATCTTTCTCTGAGCTTGCTCATGAAATCTCTGATAGCTCCAGAGTGATCGATATAAAAACAACATTCTTCTTTAAGGGCAGCACATATTCCCCCTTCCTTAAGGAACAGCAGGTCTAAGCCTCTTCTATTCTGTAGAACTACCTCAGACAGGGAGATGAGAGATTCTTCTAACTTAGTGACAGAGCTTTAACGCTTTGATATCCTGTGTCATAGCAGCCTGCAGAGTATTCAGGCCATGTTGGAGGTCTTGGGGTTCCTTAACAAGTGCTGTAGTCCCGGTACCAATTCCTGCTGCTATGCTCAAACCTATGCTAAGGTGAGGGATACTGGTTCCCTCTTGTCCCTTCTTTGGTTATAATCATAAGCATCTATGACTGTCTCCTCTGGGTGGTAGTAGACACTAGGAACCAGCTGAACCATAACACAAAAGTCTCTTGACTGGTTAAACACAACAGTAGAGACACAGGGGGTAAGCCCAATACTACACGCCCACCAACTATTGTTACTTGGTAACAGATAAGGGTTGGTCTCTGTTACCATAACGGCTGGGCTGTTGCAGAGGTGCTGATGGGAGCGAGGTACTGTCCCTAGGCATAATCCTGAGCCTGAGACTTCAGTAAGGGTGAGCTTACTTCAGGAGCCCCAGGAACATTGATTTGGATCTGTCACAGAGGTGACGGTACCAGAGATGGCAGGTACCTCGTAATAAGGAGGACAAGCAGCAAGATAAAGCCAGCAAGATGAGGTAGCATCAGGATTGGTGGTATTTAAAGCTAGAAAAGCCCCTTGAATCAAGTTAAAGTCTATCACCAGTGGTAGGGGGCAGAGTGAAGGTTTCTGCCATGGAAATTATCGTCCCATAGGGTTGGGGCTCAGAAATGGGGGAATCAGGACTTATGGGGGGAGGAGGTGGTGGTAACACCCATTGGGGAGGTCCTTGCTCTGGGAGTACCTTATCAGGCCCTATGGGAACCGCTGGAGGGCTCTCAATCTTGAACCTAATCTGGAACGAAAACCCGCTATCCCATCCTGACATATAGAACTTCAGACCCCAGGTTCGTCCCTTGGGCCAGGCAGTAAACTGCTTCCCTGGATTTGTGAAGGTGATATAGAGAGAGTCTAGGCCCTTATTTTTTCTAGCAACAGTAATCAAGTCCCATAGGGATGTGGGATGCCAATGGGCATCTCCGGTAGTTTCACATCCCCATTGTTTGAAATAGAAATGTCCCAGTCCTCCACATCTGTGTGTCTCCGACCTAGATCTGCCGTCTCTAGGGCAAACATAAAAGGAGGTCTGCTGCAGTCTTCTCTGCATAGATCTATCTTTACATCCCGGGGAATCAGCAAGGTGCTGGCCCTGTGAAACTGTTCCTTGATGAAGGGACTGTTTTTGTAAATGCACCCCTTCTAAGGGTATTTCTTCATGAGTCAACCCATGAATGTCCCATAAGTCTACCCTGCCATCAGGGCACAGATTTCAGGAAACAAAGAGGGCCACCAAGTACCAGGTGGACCAGACTACATCCCCAGTTTGTGATCGTACCTGCCAGGTTAACGCTTGAGGAACATAGGGATTTGTGTTCTGTGGTGAGCAGGGGACATAAACGCAGCTTAAGAGGATCACCAGTCTTTTCCAGGTTCCAGCAGTCATCTTGGGTTGCAGGAGGGGCCGCTTTGATGTGGGATGTATGGATTCTAGCTGGGATGCCATCAACCTTGATGGTGGTGGGGCTTGCCAGGTAGGGTCCCTTGTCAGGTAGGGTCCCTCCCATCTGGGTTCGAGGTTACCAGATCGATGACGCCGGACCAGGACGGAGTCTCCCACTTGGAACTTATGTGGTACAGCTGTGGTTCCCGGTTTGTATGCTCCTTTTAGCTGTTCCCAGGCATCCTTTCTGACCTGTTCAAGAGCCTTTAAATGAGCTAACAGGAGGTGGGAGAAAGAGGCATCACAATCAAGCACCTCTCCTGCTTCTGGCAAGCGGGAGGGTCCCCCATGGAGGAGCTCGAATGGTGTGATCTTAAATTTCCCTGGGGTGTCCCATACTCAGAACAAGGCGAAGGGCAGGAGGGTTATCCAGTCCTTTCCACTGGTCTCTAAGGTTAATTTAGTCGAGGTCTCTTTTAATGTTCTGTTTATTCTTTCTGCCTGTCCTGAGCTCTGGGGTCTATAAGCACAATGTAATTTCCAATTAATCCCCAGTTGGGTGGCCAGTCCCTGATTTACCTGGGCAATGAAGGCAGGGCCATTGTCTGATCCAATTACCTTAGGGATGCCGAATCATGGGAAAATCTCCTCCAGTGTCTTCTTTGCTACTACATTGGCTGTTTCCCTCTTTGTAGGGAAAGCCTTTACCCATCCTGAGATGGTATCTATGAAAACTAATAAATATTTGTTACCATATTTTGCTGGTTTAACTTCTGTGAAATCGACCTCCCAGTATGCTCCTGGCCTGTCTCCCCGGAGGCATTTGCCAGGGGCACTTAGGTGATGTCCAGCATTGGTTAAGGCACAGGCCTTGAAATTCTGAACTACTTTTTGAGCAATGTCCGAGAGGCCCATGGCGTGATAATCAGAGTGACATATGATGTCCTTTAGCTTCTTTGTCCCTAGATGAGTTAGTTGATGTAAACTGGTGACATAATGTCATCCCTCCTCTTGGGGTAGTATGGATTTGCCTTCTTCTGTCTCAGCTACTCCATAGGGGGAGTAGCCATGCACAATTTTTAGTTTCTCCATCTGCTTATGATCTTCAGGGGTATACCTGAAGCTAGTTTCTCTAATGTCATAATAGTCTTTAGGTTCCTTAGTTTTTTTGTTCAGCTGCGAGGATCATAGCTTCTTGAGCTGTCTGCTTGGCAGCCGTGTCAGCCATTTGATTTCCCTTACCTATGACATCTTGGCCCTTCTGGTGGCCAGGACAATGTATAATGGCCAGTTTCTTTGGCAAGTGTATGGCCTCTAACAGGTTCAAGATTTCTTCTTTATTTTTCATGTCCTTTCCTGCCGATGTGAGTAACGCCCTTTGTTTATAAATTGCCCCATGTATGTGAGTGATGGTGAAAGCATACCTGCTGTCTGTGTAAATGTTGATAGCCTTTCCTTCTGTCAGCCACAAGGCTTGTGTGAGTGTGATCAGCTCAGCTTTTTGGGCCTACGTTCCCTTGGGGAAGCTGCTGACCCAGATGGTCCACTTCTCGTCTACTACTGCCGCCCCAGCTCTCTGCTTACCTTCAACCACGAAGCTGCTACGTCCATGTACCAATTAGGGCACCTTGGCCATGGCTGATCAGTGAGGTCTTTCCTGGTTCCGGTTTCTTCTGCCAGGATGTCCATATATTGGTGTACCGGTAATGAGTAGTCTGTCTCTGGCAGCAAGGAGGCGGGGTTTAGGATAGCCAGGGGTGCAAACAGCACTCTCTCAGTTAACAAGAGGCTCTGATAGTGAGCCATGCGGGTGTTGGTCATCCAGCCGTCAGGCTGTTGTCTGATGATGCTTTCCAGGGCGTGTGGGGCTACCACTACAGTCTGTTGACATAAAGTTAGTTTGTCGGCATCTTTGATAAGCAGTGCCACTGCAGCGATAGCTTTTAGGCAAGATGGCCATCCACTGGCTACAGGATCTAATTTCTTTGACAGGTAGGCCACAGGTCATTTCCGTGGTACCAAGGCCTGAGTTAGGACCCCTGGTGCTATTCCTGCCCTTTCATCTACATAGAGAGTGAATGGCTTTGTCAGGTCTGGCAGGGCTAGGGCTGATGCACTGAGTAAAGCCCTCTTGTTCTCTTCAAAGGCTTTCTGATGGTCGAGGGTCCATGAGAAAGTCCAAGTCTCCTTAGTGAGGGGATAGAGTGGGGCTGCCAGGGTGGCAAAATCTGAAATCCAGAGTCAATAAAACCCTGCAGTACCTAGAAATTTTCTCACTTGCTTTGGGGTTGCAGGAGTAGGGATTTGTGTCACAGTCTTTTTCCTAGCTTCAGTCAGCCATTGCTTCCCCTCCTTAAGAGTGTAACCCAAGTAGGTTACTTCTATCTGACAAATCGGGGCTTTCTTTACTGAAGCCCTGTACCCCAACTCACCCAGCTCAGTCAGTAATCTCTCAGTCCCCAGTCTGCGCTCTTGCTCAGTGACAGCAGCTAGGAACAAATCATCAACATATTGAAGTAGGGTAACATGAGGATTTTCTGACTTGAATGGAGCCAAATCTCAATGGAGGGCTTCATTGAAGAGAGTGGGGGAGTTTTTGAATACCTGAGGCAGACGTGTCAGAGTCAGCTGTCCAGCCTGTCCCCGACCTGGGTCTCTCCATTCAAAAGCAAAGATTGCCTGGCTTGTAGGATGTAGTCTCAGGCAAAAGAACGCATCCTTCAAGTCCAGAACCGTGTACCATCGTCTGTCAGGAGTGAGAGAACTGAGCATGTTGTAAGGGTTAGGGACGGTAGGATGGATATCTTGTACCCTTTTGTTAACTTCTCTTAGACTGTACTGTACTGGCCGGTAATCACTGGTGCCTGGCTTTCTAACTGGCAGCAACAGAGTGTTCCAGGAAGACTGGCAAGGAACCAGAACACCTAGCTGCAGGAGTCTTTGGATGTGCGGTCTGATGCCCTCTAGGGCTTCCTTGCTCATAGGGTATTGTCGTACCCCAATGGGGGTTGCATCAGTCTTTAGGCTTACAATGATGGAGGGCACCAGTTTGGCCTCTCCCATGCCCCCATCTCTGCCCATGCTCTGGGGAACCTCTCTAGCCATGCTCCCCCCAGTGTCTTGTCTGGTGGGGCCGGGGGCTCATGTAATCTATAGTCTTCCTCCAGTTTTAAGGCCAAGATCATAAAAGTGGGAGTCTACCAATTGACTACGGTTCCTTCCAAGGAAAAGCTTATTTGGGCTTTTAGCTTAGACAGTAAATCTCTCCCCAATAGTGGCGTGGGGCACTCAGGGATGATGAGAAAGGAGTGAGTTACTTGACCTTTTCCCAGATCAACCTTCTTGTTGGTGGTCCAAGAATATATATGGTTTCTGCCCAGTGGCTTCAATTACTATAGTTTTTTTATCTTTTAATTTTCCTAATGGTTTCTCTAAAACTAAAAATTCTGCTCCAGTGTCAACAAGGAAGTCCATAGGGGTCCCCTCCACATTTAGGGTTACTCTAGGCTCAGGGAGGGGGCCCAAGCCCCATCTCCCCTAATCATCTTCCTCTAAGGTAAGGACCTTGGGTGTCTTGTGTTTCTTCTTGGGGCAGTCCCTTGCCCAATTACCCTTTTCCTTACAATAAGCACATTGATCCTTATCTAAAGGCTGCTGAGGGGGTCCATCAGGGTTCGGAGGTCTCCTTTGCCCTTCATTGCCCAGGTACCCTATCTGCCTAGTTCCTTCTTCCTTCCCATGAGCTTCCCTGTTGCCTACTACTGCAGCCAAAATCCTAGTTAAGTTTCTTTCTTGCTTTCTATCTTGTCTATCCTGTCTCTCCTCAGCTTCCTTCTTTTCTCTTTCTGTTATTTCTTCCTCAGTCTCTCTCTTATGGTACACTTTCTCTGCTTCCTTAACTAGGTCTTGCAAAGATAATGTTTGCAGACCTTTTAGGCACTGTAACCTTCTAATATCAGAGGCAGACTGTCCAATAAAAGCCATAACCACTGCTGCTTGCTGACTCTCAGAAGTAGGATCAAAGGGAGTAAAATGCCTGTAAGCCTCTAAGAGACATTCTAAAAACACAGATGGGGGTTCCTTCTCCCCTTGTAGAACTTCCCTTACCTTGGCCAAATTAGTGGGATGCCTGCCGGCTCCCTTGAGACCTGTCACCAGAGCCCAGCGATAGACCATCAGCTGCTCCCTACCTTCAGCTCTGTTGTAGTCCCAATTAGGACGATTTAAGGGAAAGCCTGCATCTATTTCATTCTGAAGTTGAGTTGGTTGACCATTGATTCCAGGCACATTCTTCTGCGCCTCCAAAAGTATTCTCTCTCTTTCCTCGGTGATGAAAAGAACGTTCCAAATCTGTTGACAATCATCCCAAGTAGGTTGGTGAGAGAACATGAGAGACTCCATCAGACCTGTAAGGCTTGAGGGATTTTCTGAAAAAGGGGCATGGTTAGATTTCCAATTGTAGAGGTCGGCTGAAGAGAAGGGCCAATACTAGAGTAATTGCAGCTGGTTAGGGTTCACTGGTGGGGGAGTCGTATGCACACAGAGGCAATGCTCTAGTAGAATCTGGACCCTCAGGACCCTGGGCGCATCTGCTCCTAGTCCCGGCGGCCGGCCCCTCTGCTGGTCCTCCAATGACACCCTGTTGAGGATTCTGAGGGGGTATCGGGAGGGGATAAGGGGGTGGGATACTAGGCCATTCTAGAGGCTCCTCAATTTTGGGATATATCTTAGGAGGAGCCAAGGATTGAGTCTTATTTGGCAGTTTAGACTCTGCCATTTCTGATTTCGTTTTTTTTTTCTCTGTGCTGCAAAGTGCCAGGACTCGGAAGCCTGGCTTACTTTTCTGGGTCCAAGGTTTTAACCAGGATGGAGCATCTTGTGCCAGATCTTCCCAGACACAAATATAACGTCCTTGGACAGGGTAATGCCCTGGACTCTTCTGAAAAAACATATTCTTTTTTTTTCTGATCTTTTGTTTTATTTTTATTTTTTTTGATTCTGCTGATTCCTCTTTCCTTTTTTTTTTCTCCAGATTTATTTTGGTAAAAAAAGAATCAGATATAACCTTTCAAAAATTACATTAATGTTTAACATGCATTCAAATAACTTTCTTTTTTTTCCAGTTTAAATTTAGATAAGAAACGAGGTTGCTTCAAAAGTCAGTTCCAGGTCCCGCTCCCATTCCTTCCCCTCCTCCCGTGCCATCCCCCCAACCCTCCCCCGTTATCCCCTCATTCCCCCAGGGAGGGTGAGGCCCTCCATAGGGGTGTCCATAGTCTGTCATTTCATATAGGGCAGGGCCTAGACCCTTCCCCAAGAGTTCAGGGTGAGAGTGCACCTCACATTGTTCTATGGGAGTCCAAAGTCCGTGAGTATACTTGGGATGGGTACTGATCTGCTGCCCAAGGCTCAATAGGTTCCCTAGGCCTCCTCATTGACACCCAAATTCAGGGGGTATTGATCAGTCCCATGCTGGATTCCCAGGCTGATGCCTGGGATTCAAGAGTTAACCTTTGTCTGGTCAGCTGTTTCTGGGGGTTAAACCAGCCCAGTCTTAATCCCTTTGATCATCAGTCCTCCCTCTCTGTTACTGGCTTTCTTGAGTTCAGCTCAGTACTTAACCGGCCACTAAATGAAGTTTCTGTTTCCCAGACTCTCTGGCCATGGGATTGTAGGCTGGCACTCCCCAGATCTATGTCTAAAATCCATATATGAGAGAGTACATGCCATGTTTCTCTTTTTGTGACTGGGTTACCTCACTCAGGATGGTTTCTTCTAGTGTCATCCATTTGCCTGCGAATCTCATGATTCCATTATTTTTTTCTGCTGAATAGTACTCCATTGTGTAGATGTACCACATTTTCTCTATCCACTCTTCGGGTGAGGGACTTCTAGGTTGCTTCCAAGTTCTGGCTATTACAAATAAAGCTGCTATGAACATAGTGGAACAGACATCTTTGTTGTATGAATGGGCATCTTTTGGATATATGCCTAAGAGTGGAGTTGCTGGGTCATGTGGTAGGTTTATTCCCATTTTTCTGAGGAATCTCCATACTGATTTCCAAAGTGGCTGAACCAGTTGGCACTCCCACCAGCAATGGATGAGTGTCCCCCTTTCACCACATCCTCTCCAGCATAAATTGTCATTGGTGTTTTTTATTTTAGCCATTCTGACAGGAGTGAGATGGTATCTCAGAGTTGTTTTGATTTGCATTTTCCAGATGACTAAGGATGTTGAGCACTTTCTCAAGTGCCTCTCAGCCATTTTAGACTCCTCTACTGAAAACTCTCTATTTAGTTCTGCAGCCCACTTTTTAATTGGGTCCTTTGCTGTTTTGGAGACTTGCTTCTTGAGTTCTTTGTAAATTTTGGAGATCAACTCTCTGTCAGATGTGGGATTAGTGAACATATTTTCCCATTCTGTGGGCTGCCTTTTTGTCTTGCTGACTGTGTCCTTTGCCTTACAGAAGCTTCTCAGTTTCAGTAGGTCCCATTTATTAATTGTTGATCTCACTGTCTGTGCTACTGGTGTTATGTTCAGGAAGCTGTCTCCTGTACCAATTGGTTCAAGGGTACCACCCACTTTCTGTTCTAAGAGGTTCAGTGTGGCTGGATTTATGTTGAGGTCTTTGATCCATTTGGACTTAAGTTTTGTGCATGGCGATAAACATGGATCGATCCGCATTCTTCTACATGCCAGTCTCCAATTATGCCAGCACCATTTGTTGAAGATGCTTTCTTTATTCCATTGTATATTTTTAGCTTCTTTGTCAAAGATCAGATGTTCGTACGTGTGTGGGATAATGCCCGGATTTTCAATTCGATTCCATTGGTCTACCTGTCTATTTTTGTGCCAATACCAAGCTGTTTTCAGGACTATAGCTCTATAATAGAGCTTGAGGTCAGGGATGGTGATGCCTCCGGACGTTGCCTTGTTGAACAGGGTTGTTTTGGCTATCCTGGGTCTTTTGTTTTTCCATACAAAATTGATTATTGTTCTTTCAAGGTCTGTGAAGAATTGTGCTGGGATTTTAATGGGGATTGCATTGAATCTGTAGATTGCTTTTGGCAGGATTGCCATTTTTACTACATTGATCCTACCTATCCAAGAGCATGGGAGATCTTTAAATTTTCTGAGGGCTTCTTTAATTTCCTTCTTTAAATATTCAAACTTCTTACGATACAGGTCTTTCACTTGTTTGGTTAGCGTTACCCCAAGGTATTTTATGTTGTTTGTGGCAATTGTAAAGGGTGATGTTTCTCTAATTTCTCTTTCAGCCCTTTTATCATCTGTATATAGTAGGGCTACTGATTTTCTTGAGTTGATCTTGTAGCCTGCCACTTTGCTGAAGGTGTTAGTCAGCTATAAGAGTTCCCTGGTAGAGTTCTTTGGGTCATTGATGTAAACTATCATATCGTCTGCAAACAGTGAAAGTTTGACTTCTTCCTTCCCAATTTGTATGCCCTTGATCCCCCTTTGTTGTCGTATGGCAATAGCTAGAACTTCAAGTACCATGTTGAAAAGGTATGGAGAGAGTGGACAGCCTTGTTTTGTTCCTGATTTTAGAGGAATTGCGTTGAGTTTCTGTCCATTTAGTTTGATGTTGGCTGTTGGTTTACTGTATATAGCTTTTATTATGTTTAAGTATGTCCCTGTTATCCCAGATCTCTCCAAGACCTTTATCATGAAGGGGTGTTGGATTTTGTCAAAGGCTTTTTCAGCATCTAGTGAGATGATCATGTGATTTTTGTTTTTCAGCTTGTTTATATGGTGGATTACGTTGATGGATTTTCGTATGTTGAACCATGCCTGCATCCCTGGGATGAAACCTACTTGATCATGGTGAATGATTGTTTTGATGTGTTCTTGGATCCAATTTGCCAGTATTTTATTGAGTATTTTTGCATCAATGTTCATGAGGGATATTGGTCTGAAGTTCTCTTTCTTAGTTGTGTCTTTGTGTGGCTTGGGGATCAAGGTTATTGAAGCCTCATAGAAAGAGTTTGGCAAAGACCCTTCTGCTTCTATTGTGTGCAACACTTTGAGAAGAATTGGTATAAGCTGTTCTTTGAATTTGTGGTAGAATTCTGCACTGAGGCCATCTGGATCTGGACTTTTTTTGGTTGGGAGACTTTTGATGACAGCTTCTTTTTCCATAGGGGTTATAGGTCTATTTAAATTGCTTATCTGTTCTTGATTTAGTTTTGGCAAATGATAGCTGTCCAGGAAGTCATCCATTTCCTTTAAATTTTCGAATTTTGTGGAATACAGGTTTTCAAAGTATGACCTAATGATTCTCTGGATTTCCTCAGAGTTTGTTGTTATGTCCCCCTTTTCATTTCTGATTTTGTTAATTTGCGTGTTCACTCTCTGCTGTTTGGTAAGTTTGGACAAAGGTCTGTCTATCTTGTTGATTTTCTCAAAGAACCAACTCTTTGTTGCATTGATTCTTTGTATTGTTTTCCTCGTTTCTACTTTATTGTTTTCAGCCCTCAATTTGATTATTTCCTGGCGTCTACTCCTCCTAGGGGAGTTTGCTTCTTTGTGTTCTAGAGCTTTTAGCTGTGATGTTAATTCTCTGGTATAACTGTTATCCTGTTTCTTCATGTGAGCACTTAGTGCTATGAGCTTCCCCCGTAGCACTGCTTTCAAAGTGTCCCACAGGTTTGGGTATGTTGTGTCTCCATTTTCATTGAAATCGAGGAAGTCTTTAATTTCTTTTTTTATTTCCTCTTTGACCCAGGGATGGTGCAGTTGAGCATTATTCAATTTCCATGAGTTTGTAGGTTTTCTGCAATTTGTGTTGTTGTTGAATTCTAATTTTAAAGCATGGTGGTCTGATAAGATGCATGGAGTTATTCCAATTTTTTTGTAGCTGCTGAGGTTTGATATGTTGCCAAGTATGTGGTTGATTTTTGAGAAGGTTCCATGTGGTGGTGAGAAGAAGGTATATTCTTTTTTATGTGGATGAAATGTTCTATAGATATCTGCTAATCCCAGTTGGGTCATTACTTCTATTAGACCCTTTGCTTCTTTGTTGAGTTTCTGTCTGATATTCCTGTCTAGTGGTGAGAGTGGTGTGTTGAAATCTCCCACTATAACTGTGTGGGGCTTTAGATGAGATTTAAGTTCTAATAATGTTTCTTTAAGGAATGTGGATGCCTTTGTATTGGGGGCATAGATGTTCAGGATAGACACTTCATCTTGGTGGGTTTCACCTGTGATGAGTATGTAATGACTTCCTTCCTCTCTTTTGATTGATTTTATTTTAAAGTCTAGTTTGTTAGATATTAGGATTGTTACCCCTGCTTGTTTCTTGGGTCCATTTGATTGAAAAAAATTTTCCCAACCTTTAACTCTCAGGTAATGTCTGTCTTTGAGGGTGAGGTGTGTTTCTTGTATGCAGCAGAATCCATTCTGCTAGTCTGTGTCTTTTTATGGGTGAGTTAAGGCCATTAATATTGAGGGATATTAATGACCATTGATTGCTCATCCTTCTTCGTTTTGCGATGGTTGTTGGTGGTGGAATTATGTATGGAATTTCACCCCTTTGTTCTTTTGGCTGTTGGTAGAGAGGGATTCTCTAATGCTTATGTTTTTCTGGTTGTAGTTAGCTTCCTTGGGTTGGAGTTTTCCTTCCAAATTTTTCTGTAGGGCTGGGTTAGTGGACACATATTGCTTGAATCTAGTTTTGTCATGGAATATCTTGTTTTCTCCATCTATAGTGATTGAGAGCTTTGCCGGGTATAGTAGTCTGGGCTGGCATCCATGGTCTCTTAGTGTAGGTAGAATATCTATCCAGGACCTTCTGGCTTTCAGAGTTTCCATGGAGAAATCAGGTGTAATTCTGATAGGTCTGCCTTTATATGTTACTTGACCTTTTTCCTTAGCTGCTCTTAATATTCTTTCTTTATTCTGTATGTTTGGGGTCTTGATTATTATGTGGCGAGGGGATTTTTTTTGTGGTCCACTCTATTTGGTGTTCTGTAGGCTTCTTGTACCTTCATTGGCATGTCTTTCTTAAGGTTGGGAAAGTTTTCTTCTATGATTTTGTTGAATATGCCTTCTGCCCCTTTGAGGTGGATTTTTTCTCCTTCTTCTATACCTATTATTCTTAGGTTTGGTCTTTTCATGGTGTCCCATATTTCCTGGATGTTTTTTGTTAAGGATTTGTTGGATTTAAGGTTTTCTTTGGTTGATAAATCCAGTTCTCCTAGTGTATCTTCAACACTTGAGATTCTCTTTTCCATCTCTTCTATTCTGTTGGTAATGCTTTTATTGGTAGTGCCTGACTGTTTGTCCAGCTTTTCTATTTTCTGCCTTTCTTCAGATTGTGTTTTTTTTAATGTCTCTATTTCAGTTTTCAACCCTTGCAGTGTTTGCATTGCTTCTTGCAATTTTCTGTTTATCTGTTCGTCTGTTTGTTGCCTTTTATGAATTTTTTGGTTTGTTCTTTCTTCCATTTCTTGCATTTTTTGGTTTGCTTTTTGTTCCATGTCTCGCATTTTGTGCTTTGTTTCTTCTTCCATTTCCTGCCTTTTTTGGTTTGTTTCTTCTTCCATTTTTTCATTTTTTGCTTTGTTTTTTCTACCATTTCTTGCATTTTTTGCTTTGTTTCTTCTTCCATTTTCTGCCTTTTTTGGTATGTTTCTTTTTCCAATTCTTGCATTTTTTTGCTTTGTTTTTTCTTCCATTTCTTGCATTTTTTGCTTCATTTCTTCTTCCATTTCCTGCCTTTTTTGGTTTGTTTTTTCATCCAATTCTTGCATTTTTTGGTTTGTTTTTTCTTCCATTTCTTGCATTTTTTGGTTTGTTTTTTCTTCCATTTCTTTGAGGGATTTTCCAATATCCTCTTTTAGGGCCTCTATCATTTTCATGAAAGTGCTTTTAAGGTCGTTCTCTTCTGCTTCATTCGCATTGGAATGTTGTGGTCTTGCTGGTGTGGAGTCTCTAGAATCTGGCGGTGTCATATTTGTTTTTCTGTTGCTGACTGTGTTTTTGTATTGTCTCTTTCCCATCTCTTCTTCTAGTGGGTGCAGAAAGAGCCCCTTACTGGTCTGGGGACCAGAGTTCCCTTTTGGTGGGTGCTAGCAAGTCCAATAATCTGGTGGTTCTTCTATTCCTTGTCCAAATGCTGGTCCGTGGGTGGAGAAGAAGAACAGGAATCTGGGGCACTTAGCCTCCTACCTGGTCCCCTGGATCCTATGCTGGGTCCTGTTGTACCTGATCCGGAACAGCTACTCCCCTGGTCTCCCTGGCTCCTCTGGTTTCCTGGTCTCGTTGGTGGGAGAGAAGATCTGGAGTCTGGGGTGCTTGGCTCCCGCCGGGATTGGGAGCTCTGTGCAGTTCCCAGGCGATCTGCAGGCACTGGAACACAGGCCGGGATGTCGGCCTGTTTACCGGATGCTGCCGGAGGGATAGCTACTTCCCTGGACTCCCAGGCTCCTCTCGTTTCCTGGTCTCGATGGTGGGAGAGAAGATCTGGAGTCTGGGGTGCTTGGCTCCCGCTGGGATTGGGAGCTCTGTGCAGTTCCCAGGGGATCTGCCGGCGCTGGAACACAGGCCGGGAAGCCGGCCTGTTTACCTGATGCTCGAAAAAACATATTCTTAATGGCAGAAATCACAGTAAGGTCAAGTGTACCCTCCGGAGGCCAGCCAATGTTGTACATTGGCCATTCTGAAGAACAAAGGTCCCTTATTAACTTCTACAGACAGGTTGCATGCCCTAGTTCTAATTTCCATCCAGTGGTCGAGAGTTTGACCAAGAGGAGTACTGACAGTCTGTCCCATTGTCCAAGTCACACAAAAGAAGACAAATAGAGCACTCAAAAAGACAGAGAAAGCCAAAACCAGAGACCGCCTCTTGCGGGATTTCAACACTAGGAAACAGAATCAGATGACCGAGTGGACTCAAAATCTCTCCTCGGCACCCAGACAGGAAATCTCCGGGCATCCCCGGACTTCCATCAGACCTCCTGGGCTGTCTCCCAGGGCAACAGTCAGTTATCTCCTGACATATCTGTCGATAACTCTCCCCTCCATCCCGGATAAGGGAGATCATTGCTCTCATGGGCGCAGATGACTGCAAACCAAAAGTACCAGATTCAGACAGCTGGCAGACAAAGACACAGACAAAGACAGAATCTTACATCCAAGAGGGCTCCCCAAGAATTTGGGTGGTTGCAAATCCTGGACAAACCCCCAAATGAAAGACCCCCAGAGTGCGGAGACTCTCACTCAAGTCTCGGGATAAGCCGACGCCCCAATAATTCAAGCACATGAGGTTTATTTGGGGAACCAGTGCACTGGGGCTGAGCTCATGACCCTCACAGGAGCAGAGGAATTTGACCCCTAGTAGCTGCAGTTGGGGGTTTTTTAAAGGGAAAAACTGAATCGGGGAGTTAGGCAAACATCATAAACATAACGGATGAGGAAGTTAAATGATAGCTTATGTGTTAACAGGAAGGTTATAGGTTATCTCAAGCAAGCACTCTTTAGGCATTTCACAGTTAAGCATTGAGCAGGAATGTGGTGAGCTAGTTCCTGGATAAGGGAGGGTTATCTTTTAGGTTTATCTTGAGGTCTCCGGTTTCTCAGGAGAGGGCAGAAGGGCAAGTCACTCTGTGATGGGCTAGTCACTAGGGGGTCTAAACATGTTGAGTTGGGATCTCTCTCAACTTCCTTTTACAAAACCAGATTTCAGGAGAACATTCTTACCTCCCTATAGCACAATTGGCCCCTCCTACTCAAGCAAGGCTTGGAAAGAAATAGCAAGTCACCCTCCCTCACTGTATATATTGCTGTGCTATGCATTCTTCCCACCAGCTGCCTGGGTCCCGCCCCTGTCTCAGCCCCCAAATAACACACCAGATATTATGAAGCTGTTGGCCATTTGCTATGGTTTCTTAATGTCTATCTCTGACTTAATTATTAACCCATAATTACTAATATATATTTTTATAAGTTCTTATCTTACTTAGGATGCCAGACTTGTACCTTGTTCTCCAGGGATCACATGGTGACTCTTCACTCTTGTCTACATTTCCCAGAATCCTCCTTGACTCCTAGTCCCACCTATCTTGCTTCCCTATTGGCCAACAGTGCTTTATTCATCAACCAATAAGACAACATGTACACAGAAGGACTTCCCCATCATACTGACTTCATTATGTACAACAAAATCTGACCTCAAGTCAGAAAAACAACTAAAAAGAATACAGTTGTTCCCCCTTTATCCTGGACTTTACTGTCTGAGATTACTGTTGTATGAAGGCAGCTACAGTTCAAAAAAGTTATATGGAAAATTTCAGCAATGCACAGTTCCCAACTTTTAATTGTGTGCCACTCAGAGCAACATCACAAATTCTCTTGATGTGCTGTTCCATCCCATGAACCGGTTCTGTCAGGTGTATGCACTCTGCATAAGCTACCTGCCCATTAGTCACTTGGTAGCCATTTAGGTTATCAGATGCACTGTCTATCATAGTACTGAAATTCTCATGTCAAAGTAGCCCTCATTTTACTCAACAATGTCCCCAAAGCATGCATTTTCAATATGTTGTCATAATTATTTTGTTCTGTTATTAGTTACTGCTATTAGTCCCTTCCTGTGCTTCATTTATAAGTTAAACCTCATCCTACATCTGTGTAGGAAGAAGCATGGTAAATTTAGGCAGGTGTCCGTACCAAACACAGAGTCAGGTTTCTACTGGTATGTGCTTTGGAATGTGTGCTTCTCAGACACAGGAAACAACTGAGAGCGTGTAGGAGATGATTAAGTAGTAGATCTACATAGTTATCTGCTACCCACTTTTATAGTTTACCTGGAGTCTTAAGAGTTAAATACTTACACTAGTTTTTAACTAATTTTGTGTTACATTTTATACTGTGGACTCATGCTCGCTCTGTACCCGAATCCTGATTCAGCATCTGAATTCTTCTGAAATGAGGGAAACTGAGGATATTTTTGTTTTCACAACAACAGCAAATTGCATTCTTGAATAATTTCGGAGAGTGTCTGATATAGTGAATACTTAATTTCAATAGTGAATTTGTGTAGTAGTCTTAGGGCTTTGCTTTCTGTTGACAAGGATGTGACATAACTGGCAGTTTGATGCCAGCGTAGACATTGGAGAGGGTAGGAAACATTGTGTTGTCACAGCAAAGAAGGTTCTGGGGCTGCTATTGCTGCAGAAAAACTGATGTCATGCTCTTGTTGATCCGCTGTAAGAGTGGTGACACCTCCAAACTGAACTCTGAAGTCAAAAATTTTAGCTTCAGTGTAAGATGTAAAAAACCCAAATCAAACAACAGCAATAACAAAAAACGAACATTGCAACATCCCTCTACGGACATGGAATCTCCATCACTGTCTCTAGACGTAGAACCAAAGAGGCATGTCTAAGAAATTTTATCTCCTTTTGTTTTCATTTAACATCAAAGATCTTTCTATATATCATGCTTGAGTCTCAGTTTCTGCGTATAAAGAAATAAAGATTGGTTTGGTGTGGGGTAAGAGAGGAAATTGGTTGTAAAGCCTGAGGTAAAGTTGTTCAAGGCCTCAGAGAACCAGGATCCCTTCCTTCATTCTTCTCATTCCAAAGGCAGAGAGCACTTCTAGTAACTTGTAATGCAAAAGCTAATAGTATGGATAACCCCAAACTATTCACTGGGAAGACTCACTTTGTCAATGTTGTCTTAGCTTGGATCACCCAGGAAGCAGGGATCTGACCCATGAGCTACCATTTTTTGAGGAGCCAGAGCAGGAATAAGGAACAACATGCCCACAGAGAGAGCCAATATGAGGATTAAAGATATGTGTCACTGAGGTGGTCCCCACAAGGGCAACAGAGTGCCCAGCTCTAATGGGCTGTCTTCTGAGAATCTGAGCCAACTCAATGCTCCCCGTGCTACTGTCCTCTGTTGGTCAGGGACAGGAAGAGAAAAACAGTGGTCTTCATGCTATTTCTCCTTCTGGTCAGAGACAGGGAACGGGAAACAATGTTCCCCGGGCTACTGTCTCCTGCTGCTCAGGCCCACACTCCACAGGGACATCTATATGGCTCTTCCTGTCTTTTAGAGATGCAAGTTCCTCATATAGGTCCATAACAGCTGATGCAGGGAGTGTCCTGAAAATACAGAGGGACACTGGGAAGAGGAGACACAATAAGGAAAAAAGGGTTTGCTTTGTTCTGAGCCTTGTTTTACAGTCATCCCATGAGGTGTCATCTTCACCCATCGTTTTTGAAAGAGGAAAGGCTTCTGCTCACCCTGACCTAGATCTTTTGTTATAAAGCAATTGTTCCAGGGTGTTGTAACTATTCTTATTCTGTTGTCTGTCTCTTAATTGTTGATAAATCAGCTCTATATATTTTAGGTTAAAAACTCCCGAGCTATTTGTGTCACAATTTTCTTTCCTACTTCATATCTTGTTTTCCTGTCTTAATGGTATATACACGTCCATATTCAATTTTTTAGAGAAATAAAAGTTCTTAATTTTATTTCCTGATAGGATTTTGCTATATGGTCCAGGCTGACCTCAGACTGTCAATCCTGCCTGTAGGTGAGGCCACAACACTAGCCTCATTCTTAGCATGAACACAATTCAGCTTCTTGTTTCTTCATGCTTTGTGACTTTTGAGACAGCTTGAGGATCTGTGTACTTTGAGGGTTGCTGTGTTGGTGTGTGTAAGCCTTTTCCATTTAGGCAGGTTTGCTTTGATCCTCCTAATAAGTTTAGTGTCTGCTTATGTGCAGGAAAAGCACTATGATGTGATGGGACTTGCTGGTTGAGGGCACAGAGCTGCTTGAGCAAGGTAAGTGGGGACCATTGTGCTAGTCTAGGAGACAGATAGTGATGGGTGGGTGGATTCCACAATGCGTAGGTGGCAAGTGAGATGGAATGGGTGATAAACCAATTATGAGAGGAGGGAGGCTGGACAGACATCTACGCCGGCCAACAGGTGCCTTACTCCTTCATTTCTCTGCCTCATACCTCTCTGTTCAGTTTCTGCTTCCTCCTAACCTCCCACGAGTCTTCCTGTCCCCATCAGGTGTGACAGCCTATGACCTGGCTGCATGCACCCAGGATAGCAATGATTGTGGCCCAACACAAAATTTTAATCTTTCTTTAGAATTATGAGGTTTTATTTCATTTTTTGCAACTCTATTGAGCATTTCTAGAGCATGAAGTTTTAAGATGTGTTGCAATATCAAAATGTTGGACAAGCCTGCTAGGGTTTGGCTTCTGCTCCTGTTGGAGATGCCTCAATCTCTACACACAGCCCAAGAAGTCCTCCCAGGACATGGTGACTGGTTCCAGTAGTCAGGCCACTCACGCAGTACGGACTATCAGCTGTGGACTAACACTCCCATTGTTTGCCTGTGTGGTCCTTCCTAGGACCTGGGGCTGGGGTGATGGCACTTCTGGAGTTAGGAGCAGATCACACTTGGTGAATGAATGTTCAGGTCTCACTGCTCTGGGAGCACTGATCCCTCAGAAGGGACTTGTAAGCTGCAGGTACCTGGTGTGTCCTAAGAGGAGAGAAAGCACATGCAAAGAACACGTTTTCTTTTCCAGCGCTAAATTATGGACTTGATTTCTGAGACATATGACTGTAAAATAAAGTGTGGATATAAAATGATAGTTAAGTCAGTCTCCAGAAACAGAGCTTCACTTATTATAAAGCATATCAGCCAGGGCTTTGCTCTGAGATACTTCTTTTAAACATAAGCCATAAATTTGAAGTGACATTGCTATTAATAATGGAAGGCAGTTATGTATGTTTATGGTAAAAGAACAAAGTGGAGATTTTTGAAGCTGGTTACATACAAAGCTGATTAAAAACAGTAGTTGTGGATAATGAAAATGAGCCTTGATTTCATGTTCGGTGTCAGAGGAGAGGTTTCTGAGAGCCCCATAGTGAAATATGAGGAGAAGTGTGGAGTTGCAAGGGGTTTCATTTAAACACATGGCTTGTGTATTAATATTTTCATTGATTTATTTTCATGCCAATATGTCTTGACATAAATATGGTGATCTATAACCTATCGACCATAAAAGTCAACATCATTTTTAAAGCTGACTCAGAGAAATAAAAACCTCATTGTTAGTGCTGATATATATGGCATGCTGCCCTGCTGAAAAGTTCAGCTACCTTCTCCTCATCCTGGCTTAGTTAAATGAGAGGGGTGTATTTTAATGTTGCCTAGCCTCTACTGTAAGTGTTGTTTCACAGCCAGTGTCCAGTGAACCATCAATGAACAGAAGAGAAAGTGAAAGTGTGCTCAAGACCTCAGAAAGACACCAAAAGATGAGAATGATGGCAAAAACCTTTATACCTATTGCTCAGGAGGCACAGGCAGGAGGACTGTTGTGTCTTCTAGGCCAGTCTGGTACACAAATCAAGTTTCAAGCCAGCGGGCTCTATACAGCGAGACTTTGTCTCAAAAAACAAAAACAGAAACCACAGAAGCAGCAGCAACAGGGACAGCAGAAACAGCAATAAAGAAAAAGCTGCTAGGAAGACAGCTGCTTGGCAAACAATTGCCTTCTTAAGGTGAAAGGTTCAGGATGCTGCCCTCCCCGTCCAGCACGGACACCATGAGCCTATCACCCTTGTCTTCAGTTTAGTGAATGTGGTGATGAGTACAAGTACATCAGGGCACTCCAGAATAGAGAGGACATGTAGAGAAACTATCAGCTGTGGAAAAGAAGACAGGCTCAGCCTGGGGACAGAGGCAAGGGCTGCAAACCACAACTCTGGACAAGCTACACACGCTGTGATGTAGCCTTTGGTAAAATGACCACCATGGGATGAAATTGAGTCAAAGAGAATGTAGTTCAGCAGCATAGGGAGAATGCTAACAAGTGCTGGGGAGACCTGGGTGGCTGCTCTTCTTGCTTGGTTTCTGAGCAGCATAAATTGCTGGAAATAGCAAATACTGGGACTTTTATAGTGGCAGGGTTTCCTGGGGACCAGACAGCTGGAATTACTTGACAGATACAGAAAATATTATACCTCAAAAACTTAAGCAAGTGTTTGTCCAGTGTATATAGCCAGTCAGTGGCTCATCTGTACTTGTAGTGAAGACCCCTGGCTTTCCATACAGGGTGCTCCCTTATTACACTTGATGGATTAGAAATGAAAACACACAGACATGGGGGAACAGTTCATACTATCAGAGAACCTTGTTTCTAAGTGCCGCTGTGCTGTAACTTATAAATGTAGTTCTTAATTGGTCCAGATAATAAAATCCCAGAGTCAGATACAGACGAAAATACTGAGAGATCAGAGAGGAGAAGGAATAAGCCACAGCCACACCTTTCTTCCTAGTGTTTCAGCAGACAACAGAGAGAGAGAGAGAGTTCATGTTTATCCCTGCTTACATCCTGTTTCTACACAGCTACCTCATTCCTGTCTGTCTGTACAGACTTCCAGACCTCTATGGTTAGCTAGTGGAAAGCTCCATTGTTTGACCTTCAATAGGCTTTATTTGTACAAGCGAGATACTGCCACAGTTGCTAATCTTGCCAAATCTCCTGCTGACCTCCAGGGTGTCCAGCTATAAGGTGAACTCTGCTTACTCAACTGAAACCTTTAATCACCACATACCACAGTTGAGCACTCCTTGATACAGTCCCTTCTGTTGTTTGACTACTGACTAATGACTCCCTTGTTGATGAGAAAAACCCATGTCAGGGGTAACCAAGCAAAATAGTAATTTATTGATTCTTACAATTCATGTGTCTTGGTGTAGCTTGCTTTAGGTAAGGCCTTCAGCAGGAGCCTGCATTGTGCTACCTGGACTGCTCTAGCTTGGACCATTTCTTACTCCACTTTCTCCAACCCTTCTCTGTAGTAATAATGCATTCTGTTTCTCCCTTTTGTGTCATACTCATGTGAAAATCCAGTAAGAAAACTGTCTCAGTCGGAAAGTCCTGAGAGTAGTCCCTGCCAGCCTATTATCTTGTCCAAAACTTTAAGTCTGTCCTGGACAAACTACTTGGCCAAGCATAGGAGAAACTGCCAGCCAGCCTACCCAAGTCACAAAAGCCCTGCCCAGGTGCCCAGGCCAGCCTGCATCAACATGAACAGCAGGTACTTTCTCCTTGAGCCAAGCTCAGAGACTGCTGATGAAGAGACACCTGACTGGAGACACCAATGACAAAAGGACAATGCAGCAGAGTCAGCCACCTAAGTCAATGAGGGGTGGTATAAAGTCAGGCCTAACTTCCTTAGCAACCGAGTCTGCAGCAAGCTCTTCTACTCACTGACTCCCAATGCCTGAGTCATTGGTGCTGCCTCTTCTCGGCCCTTCTCCCAAGGGGGGCCTATCAGATTCACCCATAATAGCCAAGGCCTTTGTTGACTGTTACACCCATGAGACCCAAGGGAGAAAGGAGAAAGGACTATACCCAAATCCTATGCAGAGAGAGAGAGAGAGAGAGAGAGAGAGAGAGAGAGAGATTGAGATGTTTCAAAACATAATAGGGAATAACCCAGTCAACACCAGTAGCTTCTCTTACCTAGAAGTTCAAACTATCTCTATTTTCACTCCTTTGTATTGTTTGTGATGATCCCAAATGTGTGATGACCCCAAATGAGTGATGATCCCAAATGTAGCCTCTAACAGTGTAGTTCCAGGGTCTTCCTTCTTTCCAGGTATGTACTCACTGTCAAGGTGACCTTGTGCAGGGCATTGTGAGGATGGAAGACTATCATATCCTGAGCCACCCCAAGTCAACCTTGGCTATCACTCGAGTCCATATAGCAGGCCATGGGACTCAATGAGAAGTAGTGTCTAATGAGTGATCTCAAGAAGAAGGAAGGCTGTTGATAAAAGCATGTGAGAATGAAAAGCGTTTGCTAATCTTCATCCTTTTCCCCTGCGGTAGCAGCAAGGTTGAGGAATATTTGTAAGTCCTCACCACAGAGGCAGGAAGAATAAAGCAAGGTGGCCTGTACTCCTGTCCAGGGTTGGAGGGCTCTGTACTTGCTCTTCTCATTGTGAAATTGAATTTCTGGCTGGTTTGTTTGCTGGAAAAGTAATGAAATCTCCTGAATGAGATATTTTCCGTCTTCTCCACAGAGGTTTATTGCAATTGTGGAATATATTCTTTAATGCTCAGGTGCTATTTACTGTCGTGCTTGCTTTGTTTGTCATGGAGGAGTGCGCTTTTCAGTTTGCATATTATAAGAAACTGTATGCATTAGGATGTCTGGAATAAAAGACTCAATTTATGCTCCTGAGCTGTCATATGTCCATCCATCAGCAGCAGTGATGGTCTTGCTGACACTGCTCCTTCTTTGCATAAGACCCACACCTCACTGTCTGGAGAGAAACCACTGATGTCCTCTGTCTAGTTTCCTTATTGTAAGTTTACTCAAGAAAGAGAATGTGCAACCCTCGGAAAATGCTTTGTAAACAGTGTGTGTCCTTCACATCATCTGTGCCTTGAGAGCCCTAATTCCTGGCAACAGCTCTCTGTTCATTCCTTTCTGCCTGGAGTTATAGCAAACCGGTTGCTCAGCACCACATGGAGACTTCAGAGACGTCTTCTCTGTGTGCATGCATGCATGCGTGCATGTTTGTGTGCGTGCGTGCACATGTGGGAGTGTGTGTGTGTGTGTTTGTGTAGTTTGCCTCTGTGTGTGCCTGTGTGTGTATGTGTGTGTGTGTATGTGTATGCATCTACATTGTGTATGGACATACACCTGGATGTTAGAGGACAACCTCAGGCTGTCATTCCTCAAATGTTGTCCATCTTATTACAACTTTTAAAAAACCATTTCATGTGTTACACTTTGCTCACTCACCACTCTCAACTCATCAACACTTCTGTGTGTCATTCCTCCTCCCCACAGATCTCTCTCCTCCACTCCTATCTACTAACTTTGTGTTGGAAACTACAATATTAACCAGGGCCATCTGTGTGACTGTAGATTTTGGAAGTACTGTTTGGAGCCTGGTAGGCTCAGCACAGTGCACAACTAAAGACTTGATTCTCTTCCAGAATCTATCCGTAGCTGGTAGTTGAGTGTCCAAGGGTGTGACCCTGTGAGACCCTCCTCCTTCCTTGACTGATTGTGTTAAGGGCTGGTCTTACATAGGCCCAGTTATGATAACTACAGTTGCCAACTTTGTTACCCCACCATCTGCACTCCTAAGTTGTGTGGCCAAGAGCCACTTCTATCATAGCAGCATGGTCTTTGTTGCTGGGTTCAGAATGTCAGGTGGATTACAAGTTGGTGCATGATGACACTTACATGCAGGCCTGTGCACATCTTCACATATGCCTCCTTATGGGATAGTGAAGGCTCAGAGAGATGGGAGAAAGGTGGGTGGTACAGGAGGCAGGAACAGACACAGTGGGTTTTTATAGAGCTTTTCCTTGTCATTAGGTTCCTCATCTGGATGCCTATTCCAAGCAAGATAGGGCTCTGATGGTTTTAAGAGAAGAGCCAGGCTCTGCACTCACATCTTTGGTACATAGGCCTCACTTTGAGATGTAGCATTTTTGAACAGTGTGTATGGTCTCTCTTGCTGAACATTGCCCAGCACCAGCAAGACTGTGACATCACTGGAAGGAATCACTTTGTAGGGAAAACACGCCTGTCTCTCACTCCCCAGTTGGCAAATTAGAAATTTCAAAGTTGGCACATTAGAAATCTTGTTTCTCAGCAGTCCTGATCCTCTGGCTGATTCAGTCAGAAATATTCCAATACCGAGTTGATCCGAGGACTCAAGTCAAAAGAACATTTCTTTGAAGGCCAATCTGCTCCTGGAATTTGTCATACTCTCTCATTCTTCAGAATCTTTGCAACCCCTTTCCCCCTGCTTCTAATACATGTTCTCAGTTTTCTCTTCATGCCTGAATTCATCTTATCTCTAGGATCTCAACTGAAATGTCATATACCAGGAGGGCTTCTAACTATCTCAAAAACAATCTGTACTGCAATTTCTGACTTTATCAACTTATTTACTTTCTGCATTTCCCACAAAAATCTGCTTATTTATATTTCGATTAATTTTCATTTCTTTCCCCAACTGAATTAGACATTAATTAAAGTTAGGGGCTTTGTCTGTGTTCTTACCATAGCTTGCACATGTAGACACTCAACAGTTACTAGCTTCTTTCTCCTAGCTGTTGTCTAGCGATAGGTGTCTAACCTGTGGCCCTTGGGCTGTATGTAACTCAGTATAGTTCTGAATATGGACCAACACAAAATTGCAAACTTACTTAAACACTATGAGATTTTATTTGCCATAAGTTTTTTTAACTTGGTTGGGTGGTTCTTGGCATAAACCTTGTAAATGACAATGTCATGTTTCAGTGTCAAATATTTAGATATGCCTGCAGGGAATGGAGACTTGTGGCTTGCTCTGCTTAGGGTCAAACTATTTCTCCCACAAGAGTGGCATGGACTTTACTGCTGGATTCATGTGGATGATGATGTCCAGGGAGCCTCTGAGTCAGTGGCTGTTGGCAACTACCATCAAAGATTGGCATGAAGGGAAGTAGTTTGAGTTGAGGATGTAGCTCAATGATAGAATAACTGGCTAGCATGCACCGGATTTTGGATTTTATCCCTGTCCCCTATTAAATAGATAAGTAAATGGGCAAATAAATAGTATTTAGAAAAGGAAAAACAAGCAGACCCAGGGAGATCAGGGGACCAGCTGTTCCAGCTGGACCAGGTAAAACAGGCCCTACATCTGGGCCTGTGTCCCAGTGTCTGGGGATTGCCTGGGAACTGCACAGAGCTTCCAATCCTGGCATGAGCCAAGCACCCCAGATTCCAGGTCTTTTCTCCCACCAACAAGACCAAGAAAACAGCAGATCCAGCAAAGGGACCAGGGGACCAGATGGGAGGCAAAACACCGCAGATTCCTGGTCTTCTTCTCTACCCATGGGACAAGAACAAGGATGAGGAATAGAAGAACAACCAGATTATTGGACTTGCTAGCAACCACCAGAAGGGAACTCTGGTCCCCTAACCACCAAACCGGCAAGGAGCTCTTTCTGCACCAACCAGAATAAGAGATGGGAAAGAGACAATACAAAAACACATTCAGCAACAGAAAAACAATCATGACACCACCAGATTCTAGAGACTCCACACCAGCAAGACTCCAGTATTCCAATGCAAATGAAGCAGAAGAGAATGACCTTAAAACCACCTTCATGAAAATGATAGAGGCCCTAAAAGAGGATATAGGAAAATCCCGCAAAGAAAGGGATGAAAAAACAAACCAAAAAATGCAAGAAATGGAAGAAAAAATAAACCAAAAAAGGCAGGAGATGGAAGAAAAAACAAATCAAAAAATGCAAGAAATGGAAGAAAAAACAAACAAAAAAGGAAGGAAATGGAAGAAAAAACAAAGTAAAAAATACAAGAACTGGAAGAAAAAGAAAACCAAAAAATGCAAGAAATGGAAGAAAAAGCAAACCAAAAAATGGAAGAAATGGAAGAAAATACAAACCAAAAATGGAAGAAAGAACAAACCATAAATTTATAAAATGCAACAAATGGATGAAAAGATAAACCAAAAATTGCAAGAAACAATGCAAACAGTGCAAGGGTTGAAAACTGAAATAGAGACAATAAAAAAAATCTGAAGAAAGGCTGGAAATAGAAAAGCTGGGCAAATGGTCAAGTACTACCAATACAAGCATTACCAACAAAATACAAGAGATGGAAGAGAGAATCTCAGGTGTTGAAGATACACTAGGAGAAATGGATTCATCAACCAAAGAAAATATTAAGTCCAACAAGTCCTTAACACAAAATATTCAGGAAATATGGGACACCATGAAAAGACCAAACCTAAGACAAATAGGTATAGAAAAAGGAGAAGAAAACCACCTCAAAGGGGCAGAAAACATATTCAACAAAATCATAGAAGAAAACTTTCCCAACCTTAAGAAAGACATGCCAATGAAGGTACAAGAAACTTACAGAACACCAAATAGAGTGGACCACAAAAAAAGTCCCCTCGCCACATAATAATCAAGACCCCAAATATACAGAATAAAGAAAGAATATTAAGAGCAGCTAAGGAAAAAGATCAAGTAACATGTAAAGGCAGACCTATCAGAATTACACCTGACTTCTCCATGGAAACTCTGAAAGCCAGAAGGTCCTGGATAGATATTTTACCAACACTAAGAGGCCGTGGATGCCAGCCCAGACTACTATAACCGGCAAAGCTCTCAATCACTATAGATGGAGAAAACAAGATATTCAATGACAAAACTATTTCAAGCAATACGTATCCACTAAACCAGCCCTACAGAAAGTTTTGGAAGAAAACTCCAACCCAAGGAAGTTAACTACAACCAGGAAAACATAGGCATTAGAGAATTCCTCTCTACCAACAGCCAAAAGAACAAAGGGGTGAAATTTCACACATAATTCCACCACTAACAGCCACTCCAAATGAAAGAAGAATGAGCCATCAATGGTCATTAATATCTCTCGACATTAATGGCCATAACTCATCCATAAAAAGACACAGTATAGCAGAATGGATTCAATGACAGAACCCATCCATCTGCTGCATACAAGAAACACACCTCACCCTCAAAGAGAGTTAAAGGTTAGGAAATTTTTTTCCAATCAAATGGACCCAAAAAACAAGCAGGGGTAGGAATCCTAATACCTAACAAACTAGACTTTAAAATAAAATCAATCAAAAGAGATGAAGGAGGTCATTACATACTCATCACATGCAAAATCCACCAAGATGAATTGTCTATCCTGAACATCTATGCCCCAAATACAAAGGCATCCACATTTGTAAAAGAAACATTACTAAAACTTCAATCACATATAAAGCTCGAAACCCTTATAGTGGGAGATTTCAACACACCACTCTCACCACTAGACAGGAATACCAGACAGAAACTCAACAAAGAAGCAAAGGGTCTAATAGAAGTAATGACCCAGCTGGGATTAATGGACATCTATAGAACATTTCATCCACATAAAAAGAATATACCCTCTTCTCACCACCACATGGAACCTTCTCAAAAATCGACCACATACTTGGCAACATATTAAGCCTCAGCAGCTTCAAAAAAATTGGAATAACTCCATGCATCTTATCAGACTACCATACATTAAAATTAGAATTCAACAACAACACAAAGTGCAGAAACCCTACAAACTCATGGAAATTGAATAATGCACAACTGCACCATTCCTGGATCAAAGAAGAAATAAAAAAGAATTTAAAGAATTCCTAGATTTCAATGAGAATGAAGACACAACATACCCAAACCAATGGGACACTTTGAAAGCAGTGCTACGGGGGAAGTTCATAGCATTAAGTGCCCACATGAAGAAACTGGCAAATAGTTACACTAGAGAATTAACAGCACAGCTGAAAATTCTAGAACACAAAGAAGCAAACTCCCTCAGGAAGAGTAGATGCCAGGAAATAATCAAATTGAGGGCTGAAATCAATAAAGTAGAAACGAGGAAAACAATACACAGAATCAATGCAATGAAGAGTTGGTTCTTTGAGAAAAGCAAAAAGATAGACAAACCTTTGTCCAAACTTACCAAACAGCAGAGTGTGAACATGCAGATTAACAAAATCAGAAATGAAAAGGGGGACATATCAACGGATTCTGAGGAAATTCAGAAAATCATCCAGTCATACTTTGAAAACCTGCACTCCACAAAATTCGAAATTTTAAAGGAAATGGACCACTTCCTGGATAGGTATCATTTGCCAAAACTAAATCAAGAACAGATAAGCAATTTAAATAGACCTATAGCACCTATGGAAATAGAAGCAGCATCAAAAGTCTCCCAACCAAAAAAAGTCCAGGTCCAGATGGCCTCGGTGCAGAATTCTAACAGACATTCAAAGAACAGCTTATACCAATTCTTCTCAAAGTATTCCACGCAATAGAAGCAGAAGGGTCTTTGCCAAACTCTTTCTATGAGGCTTCAATAACCTTGATCCCCAAGCCACACAAAGACACAACTAAGAAAGAGAACTTCGGACCAATATCCCTCATGAACATTGATGCAAAAATACTCAATAAAATAATGGCAAATCAGATCCAAGAACACATCAAAACAATCACTCACCACGATCAAGTAGGTTTCATCCCAGGGATGCAGGGATGGTTCAACATATGAAAATCCATCAATGTAATCCACCATATAAACAAGCTGAAAACAAAAATCACATGATCATCTCACTAGATGCTGCAAAAACCTTTGACAAAATCCAACACCCCTTCATGATAAAGGTCTTGGAGAGATCTGGGATAACAGGGACATACTTAAACATAATAAAAGCTATATACAGTAAACCAACAGCCAACATCAAACTAAATGGACAGAAACTCAATGCAATTCCTCTAAAATCAGGAACAAAACAAGGCTGTCCACTCTCTCCATACCTTTTCAACATGGTACTTGAAGTTCTAGCCAGAGCCATACGAAAACAAAATGGGATCAAGGAGATACAAATTGGGAAGGAAGAGGTTAAACTTTCACTATTTGCAGATGGTATGATAGTTTACATAAATTACCCAAAGAACTTTACTAGGGAACTCTTACAGCTGATTAACAACTTCAGCAAAGTTGCAGGCTACAAGATCAACTCAAGAGAATCAGTAGCCCTACTATATACAGATGATAAAGGGCTGACAAAGAAATCAGAGAAATATCACCCTTTACAATTGCCACAAACAACGTAAAATACCTTGGGATAATGCTAACCAAACAAGTGAAACACCTGTATCACAAGAACTTTGAATCTTTAAAGAAAGAAATTAAAGAAGCCCTCAGATAATGGAAAGATCTCCCATGCTCTTGGATAGGTAGGATCAATGTAGTAAAAATGGCAATCCTGCCAAAAGCAATCTACATATTCAATGAAATCCCCATTAAAATTCCAGCACAATTCTTCACAGACCTTGAAAGAACAATAATCAATTTTGAATGGAATAACAAAAGACCCAGGATAGCCAAAACAACCCTGTTCAACAAGGCAACGTCCGGAGGCTTCACCATCCCCAACTTAACACTCTATTATAGAGCTATAGTCCTGAAAACAGCTTGGTATTGGCCCAAAAATAGACAAGACCAAGGGAATCAAATTGAAAACCCAGATATTAACCCACACACGTATGAACATCTGATCTTTGACAAAGAAGCTAAAAATATACAATGGAATAAAGAAAGCATCTTCAACAAATGGTGCTGGCATAACTGGAGGCTGGCATGTAGAAGACTGCGGATCGATCCCTGTCTATCACCATGCACAAAACTTAAATCCAAAAGGATCAAAGACCTCAACATAAATTCAGCCACACTGAACCTTTTAGAAGAGAAAGTTGGTTTTACCCTTGAACGAATTGGTACAGGAGTCAGCTTCCTGAACATAACATCAGTAGCACAGACAGTGAGATCCACAATTAATAGATGGGACCTCCTGAAACTGAGAAGCTTCTGTAAGGCAAAGGACACAGTCGGCAAGGCAAAAAGGCAGCCCACAGAATGGGAAAAGATATTCACTAACCCCACATCTGACAGAGAGTTGATCTCCAAAATTTACAAAGAACTCAAGAAGCAAGTCTCCAAATCACCAAAGGATCCAATTAAAAAGTGGGCTGCAGATCTAAATAGAGAATTTTCAGTAGAGGTGTCTAAAATGGCTGAGAGGCACTTGAGAAAGTGCCCAACATCCTTAGCCATCCAGGAAATGCAAATCAAGACAACTCTTAGATACTATCTCACTCCTGTCAGAATGGTTAAAATCAAAAACATCAATGACAATTTATGCTGGAGAGGATGTGGTGAAAGGAGAACACTCCTCCATTGCTGCTGGGAGTGCCAACTTGTCCAGCTACTTTGGAAATCAGCGTGGAGATTCCTCAGAAAAATGGGAATAAACCTACCACAAGACCCAGCAACTCCACTCTTAGGCATAAACCCAAAAGGTGCCCATTCATACAACAAGGATTTCTGTTCCACTATGTTCATAGCAGCATTATTTGTAATATCCAGAACTTGGAAGCAACCTAGATGCCCCTCAACCAAAGAGTGGGTAGAGAAAATGTGGTACATTTACACAATGGAGTACTATTCAGCAGAAAAAAACAATGGAATCCTGACATTTGCAGGCAAATGGATGACACTAGAAGAAACCATCCTGAGTGAGGTAACGCAGTCACAAAAAGAGAAACATAGCATGTATTCTCTCATATATGGATTTTAGACATAGATCTGGGGAGTGCCAGCCTACAATCCCGTGGCCGGAAAATCAGGGAGACAACCTTCATTCAGTGGCTGATGGAGGCAGAGGCAGACTCCCACACTAAGCACTGAGCTGAACTCAAGAAAACCAGTAACAGAGAGGGAGGACTGATGACCAAAGACATTAAGACTGGGCTGGTTTAACCCCCAGAAACAGCTGACTTGACAAGGGTTAACTCTTAAATCCCAGGCTGATGCCTGGGAATCCAGCATGGGGCTGATCAAGACCCCCTGAATGTGGGTGTCAGTCAGGAGGCCTAGGCAATCTATGGGGCCTTTGGTAGTTGACCAGTATTTATTCCTGGCATACAAATGGACATTGGGTGCCCATCCCACAATGAGAGATGCACTCTCACCCTGGACTCTTGGTGAAGGTTCTAGGCCCTGTCCTGGATGAAATAACAGACTATGGACAACCCCATGGAAGAACTCATCCTCCCTGGGGAAAGGTGGGGGTATTGGGTGGGTGGTGGGAGGGGGTGGGAGGGGGGGAGGGAAAGGGAGAGGAACATGAGATTGACAAGTGAAGAAATCTTGTTTCTAATTTGAATTAGCATCGTTCTTGCTGGCGAGACGAAACCCGGGAACTCTTCAACATCGCCGGCACCGCGGGAGACCCCTCGGAAGACGGGGGGGTTTCAGAACTGCAGGGACGTAAGTTCAGAGAGGTATGCTTTATCCTGAACACCCCTTTTCTCGACTTTGGCCTTAGTTTGTCATCACCGTGGGACGGGTCAGTGGAGGCTTTGGTGCTAGTCCTGTTTGTCCTTCTTCTTCATCGTGGCTGGTGCTGACAGAACGGTGCTGTCAGTCTGGTAAAGGAGTCGAGCGCCATTTTTTAGATAAGCCGCCAGCGCGATGGGGTTGTCACAGTCAGTGGTTACTGCCCTACAGACTGTGCTAAAACAAAGAGATCTCAAAATTGCACCACGAACACTTCAAAATTTTGTGAAGGAGGTAGATAGAGTGGCACCATGGTATGCTTGTTCCGGGTCCCTCACTGTGGCCTCATGGAACAAGCTAGGTAAAGAACTAGACAGGAAGCATACAGAAGGAGATCTCCGCTTAGGTACCAAAGCCATTTGGAAGCTAGTTAAAAACTGCTTGGAGGATGAGGCCTGTCACCCTGCTATAGTAGAAAGTCAGGGAACCTTAGAGGAAGTTCAGGATAGCATGTCAGAAACTGAACGGAGTGAGAGAATGGGAGCTCGCAAAAGGAAAGATATGTCTAAGAAAAAGGGCCCTCCCCAAGAAGTTAAGAAACGGGGAGAGAAAGAAGGGAGTGATCATTCACCCCCTAACAAATCTAAGAAAAAGAAAAAGCCAGAATCTAGCCTATTCCCTACGGTAGAGATAGAAGCCTTGGAGCTAGATAATTCCGATTCTGACACTCTGGATTCTAGCGAAGAAGGTGGTCTAGAGGAGGAGGTGGCATGGTACGAGGAAGAAAGATATCACCCTGATAGACACCGGCCGCTGAAAACAAAAATGAATGTGAGGCCACCGCCTATAAATCCGGCGGGCTCACGCCCTTCGGCGCCTCCACCTTATGAGCTTCGGCTGAATACTGGTACTGACTCCTTTTTAGCTTTAGAGGAACGGAGAAAAATACAAATGGCTTTTCCAGTATTCGAGAATGCGGAAGGCGGAAGAGTACATACCCCCCGTAGATTACAATCAAATCAAAGAATTGGCCGAATCCGTTCGTAATTATGGGGTCAATGCTAACTTTACCACAATACAGGTGGAAAGGCTTGCTAATTTTGCCATGACTCCCACTGACTGGCAGACGACAGTGAAAGCAGTGCTTCCCAACATGGGACAATACATGGAATGGAAGGCTCTCTGGTATGATGCAGCCCAGGCGCAAGCTAGAGTTAATGCCACGGCTGAAGATGAGAATCAGAGGCAGTGGACATTTGAAATGCTGACAGGTCAGGGTCAACATGCCCTTAATCAAACCAACTACATCTGGGGCGTCTATGGTCAGGTGTCGGCCGCCGCTATTAAAGCATGGAAGGCCCTCACAAAAAGCGGAGAATCCAGTGGACACCTTACAAAGATTGTCCAAGGACCCCAAGAGCCATTTTCAGACTTTGTGGCCAGAATGACCGAGGCCGCTGGTCGCATCTTTGGTGATTCAGAACAAGCTATGCCCCTGATTGAGCAACTTGTCTATGAACAAGCAACCCAGGAATGTCGAGCGGCTATCGCCCCTCGCAAAAGCAAAGGTTTACAAGATTGGCTCAGTGTGTGCAGGGAGCTGGGGGGACCCCTAACCCATGCAGGACTAGCTGCTGCCATTTTACAAACGCACAGGCGTAGAGATTTATCTAGTCGAAAAGCTTGTTTTAATTGTGGGAAAATGGGGCACCTTAAGAAAGATTGTCAATCCCCTGAAAGAACAAGAGAACTGGAGCTTTGCTGTCGTTGTGGTAAAGGTTATCATAGGGCTAGTGAATGCAGATCAGTCCGGGATATGAAAGGGAGGCTTCTGCCCCCTATTGAAGAACCCAAGGTACCCCAATCAAAAAACGGGTCACAGGGCCCATGGTCCCAGGGCCCTCAGAAATATGGGAACCGATTTCAGAAAAGCAATCAAGAGGATGTAGAGGCTTCCGAGGAACCCCCGGAATGGACTTGCGTGCCGCCTCCGACTTCTTACTCATGCCCCAAATGAATGTTCAACCGGTCCCAGTCCATTCCCCTGGACCTTTGCCCCCTGCCACCATTGGGCTTATTCTGGGCCGTGGCTCCTTAACTTTACAGGGACTCATTATATATCCTGGGATTGTTGACCCATATCATAAAGAGGAGATTCAAGTTCTCTGTTCTAGCCCTCGGGGTGTATTTTCTATAAAGCAGGGAGATAGAATTGCACAACTGGTGTTGCTGCCCTCCCTCGGGGATGGAGAAACCTACACTTTACAAAAAAGGGCTATGGGATCTTCTGGAAGTGATTCAGCCTATCTGGCTATACCCCTAAATGAGAGACCTACAATAAAATTGTTAATTAATGGAAAAGAATTTGAAGGGATAATGGAAACGGGAGCAGACAAAAGCATTATTTCACTCCATTGGTGGCCGAAGTCTTGGCCCACTGTTGTTTCATCTCATTCTCTACAAGGTCTTGGATACCAGTCCTCTCCTGCCATCAGTGCCTCAGCCTTAACCTGGCGGAATGCTGAGGGCAAACAGGGATGTTTTACCCCCTATGTGTTGCCACTCCCTGTAAATTTATGGGGACGGGATGTGTTACAAGCCATGGGCATGACCCTAACTAATGAATACTCCCCCCAGGCATCAGCCATTATGGCAAAGATGGGGTATACAAAGGGTAGAGGCTTGGGTAGGCAAGAACAAGGCAGAATAAAACCCATTATGCAACATGGAATTCGGGGTAGAAAAGGACTGGGTTTTATTTAGGGGCCGTTGAGGCTTCACGACCCATACCGTGGAAAACAGAGGAGCCGTTATGGGTCTCTCAATGGCCTCTATCCTCTGAAAAATTAGAGGCTGTCACAAGATTAGTGCAAGAACAGGAACGGCTGGGGCATCTAGAGCCTTCTACCTCCCCATGGAATACACCAATTTTTGTTATTAAGAAGAAATCTGGGAAGTGGAGATTACTCCACGACCTGCGGGCCATTAACAATCAGATGCATCTTTTTGGCCCTGTTCAAAGAGGACTTCATTTGCTTTCTGCACTTCCTCAAGATTGGAAGCTTATTATTATAGATATTAAGGATTGTTTCTTCTCTATTCCACTTTACCCACGGGATAGACCAAGGTTTGCCTTCACTATCCCTTCTCTTAATCATATGGAACCAGACAAGAGATTTCAGTGGAAGGTACTGCCGCAAGGCATGGCCAATAGCCCAACAATATGTCAGCTGTATGTGCAGGAGGCTTTGGAGCCAATTAGGAAGCAATTTACATCTTTAATCATGATCCATTATATGGACGATATTCTTATTTGTCACAAAGAGTTAGATGTTTTACAAAAGGCTTTTCCCATGCTGGTGGCTGAATTAAAACAGTGGGGATTAGAGATTGCCTCAGAAAAGGTTCAAATTGCAGATACAGGCCTCTTTTTGGGCTCAATGATTACTCCCAAAAATATAGTTCCTCAGAAAATAGAAATTCGCAAAGACCACTTACAAACATTAAATGATTTTCAGAAACTTCTGGGAGATATAAATTGGTTGAGGCCCTTTTTAAAAATTCCATCTGCTGATCTAAAACCCCTCTTCGATCTCCTGGAGGGTGAGCCTCATATCTCCTCACCCAGAAAATTTACCTCTGCCGCCCACCGAGCCTTACAGATGGTGGAAGAGGCCTTACAGGAAGCACAATTACAACGTATTGAGGAGTCACTACCTTTTAATCTGTGTGTTTTTAAGACAGCTCAATTGCCAACTGCAGTCCTGTGGCAACATGGACCATTACTTTGGATTCATCCAAATGCTTCCCCTGCTAAGATTATTGACTGGTACCCTGATGCTGTTGCACAGCTCGCACTTCATGGAATAAAAGCAGCTGTTACGCATTTTGGCAGGGATCCTGATTCCTTGATTGTGCCTTATACTGCTGCACAAGTTCAGACCTTGGCAGCCACATCTAGTGATTGGGCAGTTTTAGTTACTTCCTTTTCAGGACAAATTGATAATCATTTTCCAAAGCATCCAATTTTACAGTTTGCCCTAAACCAGGCTATAGTGTTTCCACAAGTGACAGCTAAAGACCCACTCCCAGATGGGACTGTGGTGTACATTGATGGATCGAAAACTGGTATGGGAGCTTATGTGGTCAAGGATAGGGTTATATCTAAACAATAAAATGAAACTTCACCTCAAGTTGTAAAATGTCTGATAGTACTGGAGGTTCTTGAGGCTTTTCCAGGACCCCTCAATATTGTATCAGATTCCTCTTATGTGGTTAATGCAGTTAATCTCCTTGAGATAGCTGGAATAATAAGATCCTCCAGCAGAGTTGCTAACATCTTTCAGAAGATACAAGTTGCCTTGTTAAATAGGAGATTTCCTGTTTTCATTACCCATGTCTGAGCACATTCTGGACTCCCAGGTCCCATGTCCTTAGGGAATGACTTAGCGGACAAGGCTACAAAGCTGGTGGCCGCTGCCTTGTCTACCCACGCACAAGCAGCAAAAGAGTTCCATCAGCGCTTTCATTGTGACGGCTGAGACCTTGCGCCATCGTTTTGCTCTATCCAGGAAAGAGGCTAGGGAAATTGTTACTCAATGCCAGAATTGCTGCGAATTCTTACCTGCTCCCCACGTGGGAATAAACCCACGTGGCATTAGACCATTGCAGATGTGGCAGATGGATGTTACTCATATTCCCTGTTTTGGAAGGCTTCAATATGTTCATGTTTCTGTTGACACCTGTTCTGGCATAATGTTCGCCACGCCCCTAACAGGGGAAAAGGCCTCATATGTGATTCAACATTGCCTTGAGGCCTGGAGTGCTTGGGGAAAACCCAGAATTTTAAAAACAGACAATGGACCAGCATATACATCTCAAAAATTCCGACAGTTTTGTCGGCAAATGGATGTTACCCATCTAACTGGCCTACCTTATAACCCTCAAGGACAGGGCATTGTGGAACGTGCCTATCGTACACTCAAATCATATCTGATTAAACAAAAGGGGAGTATTGAGGATGTTCTACCCTCGGTACCAAGAGTTGCTGTGTCCATGGCACTTTTTTACCCTTAATTTCTTGAACTCTTATGCCCAAGGCCACACTGCGGCCGATCGCCACAGTTTAGAGCCTGATAGGCCAAAAGAAATGGTAAAATGGAAAAATGTCTTGACTGATCTCTGGAAAGGCCCGGATCCTATTCTTATAAGATCTAGGGGAGCTGTGTGTGTTTTTCCACAGGAGGAAGAAAACCCCCCTGTGGATCCCTGAAAGACTCACTCGAAGAGCTCCTTCACAACTCCAGAATAAGAAGGATGGAGGCCAAGTGGGTGATGAAGACTCTCCTACTCGGGATGATGGTTCCTAGTATGATGGGAGAGTTACGGTGGGCCATCATGTCTACCTTCCCCCTACCGATGCCAGTGATGCATAATGCCCAAGTGTTCCCTAGATTTTTCACAACTAATAGAGAGTTGGGGCTTGCCTTTTTGCCTTTAGAGCCTCAGATACAGAGTTTTCAGGATGAGAGAACCTTGACATTGTAGGAAGCTTGTGCTTTACTGTGATTTCTTCATTAAAGGATAATTTTATTCATATGGATCCAGAAAGATCTAATGCTAATCCTTTTGAATTAATGGAAGCTGTACTGATCTTTCTCCTATGGCAATGATTGCTGGAGGATATAGTGAGAAGGGACAGATTACTTTTGATTGGAAAGGGGCATTAGGCAACAGTCTGAGTGAGGGACAGAGCTCTGGATCATCTGATTGGTCCTCCTCCAATGTTAAGTATACCTCTTTTAAGAGAACTAATTATTCAGCTGCTCCAATTTGTGTTTGGCTGCCCTTTATTTGGGTTGTGAGTAATGATACCTTAGGTAAGAATCAGAAAGAAATAAATTGCTCTGCTTAGAATTGTTTTTATGTATTATGCTGGGATGCTATTAAGCACCCTTTTGCTTTGGTAATGCGCATGCATTCCAGTTCCTGTTGAGGTGCCAAGTAGTTTGAGTTTGTTTAGGGAAAAGTGAGACTTTTGGGATCTCTGCTATTATTGTGGGCCTGATAGCCGTCGCCACGGTTACTGCTTCGGTTACTGCTTAGGTTACCGCCTCGGCCCTTGCACTTTGCGCCACTGTGCAGACAACTCAAACCATTAATGAACTATCGGCCACTGTGACCATGGCCCTAGATAAACAGGCCACTGCCAATTCTCAGATACAAGGAGGCCTGATGTTGGTAAACCAACAGATTAATTTGGTTCAGGAACAATTGGATATATTGTGGCAGATGGCCCAATTGGGATGTGAACAAAAGTTGCCTGGCCTTTGTGTCACTTCAGTACAATATGAGAATTTTACAAGAGCAGCTAACCTGTCAAAAGCTCTGTCTCAACATTTATTACAGAATTGGACTTTTGAGTTTGAGCAGACACTCCGTGAGTTGAGAGTGGCGATCCTGCAAGTGAATTCGACGCGTCTGGATCTTTCTCTGATGGAAGGCCTCTCCTCCTGGATTTCATCTGCATTTTCTTATTTTAAGGAATGGGTGGGGGTGGGATCATTTAGCCTAGTTCTCTGCTGTGGAATAGTGTTGATGCTTTGGATGGTGTGTAAGCTCAGAGCCCAAACAAAAGAGACAAAGTGATGGTGGCACAAGCACTTGCTGCCTTAGAACACGGAGCCTCCCCTGACATTTGGTTAACCATGTTAAAGCAATAGGTCGCTGGCCTCCCGGCTCTTGCACCCCACGAGGCTAGTCTCATTGCACAGGATAGAGTGGGTAGGCTTCAGCAGCCCAAGGAGTTGCAAGGCTAAGCACTGCACAGGAGAGGTCTGCGGTATAACGACTTTCTCCTGGGAGATAAGTCATCTTGCATGAAGGTTCTATGTCATGGTCTCCTTCCCCCAGAAAAACGACATCGGGACTGGTCAGGGCTCCCTCTGGGGATAAGACCCTGGAGAGGAGCTTTGTACATGTTCCAAATTTGCACATGGGGATTTGACCTCTATCTCCACTCCAAAGTTGTGGGTGTCCTATGGCTTCAAAAATAAATGAATAGGGGGAGATGTGAGGAGCCGCCCTCGCTATCGCTATCGCCATTAGAAGATGGAGATGACATCCGCTGTCAGTTGGAGTTCACCGTTTAAGCTGTGCCTCTCCCGTGTTGTCATCTGGGGTGATGAGCAAACCACCAATCCCGGCTCTACACGTCTCACTCGGAGCTCCTAGGCTTATATAAGGGGCTGGGTTTCTTAGCTTGGGGTCTCCCTCTCAGAAGCTGATCATCTATCTCTCAAGATGTATTAAAGCTTTACTGCAGAAGGATCCGAGTGTCCTGCGTCATTCTTGCTGGCGAGACGGTAGCGCGGGACAATGTGTAACACATGTAATACAGGACAAAGAACACAAAATGAAGACGTTGGAGCTTTTATATTGCCAGTGCACTGTGTGAGCTTGAATGCAACACTTTACCGGGCTTTCTCAGATCCATGAAAAACAAGCTTAAATGGCTTGAAGGAGACACTTCCAGTTCCCTGTAAACCAAAGACACCCATTTTTCTGATTCCACAGACATGCTGGATGGTGTATCTGAACTACAGGAGCAATGGCAGCTGAGAGTTCATTCACAGGGTCTTCCAGATGTTACAAGGAATTATTCTTGGATTCCATGGCTGGTGAGATGTACGTCTGTGTCTTTATTTGCTTGGGAAGGATAGATCGTGCATGTCATTTCTTCCTGTGGAGCCTTTCTCCCATTGTGCAGGGGGCACGGGGGTTTGCTGTTGAGTTTAGGTCTCTCCATTCTCACTTCACCTAGCCAAAGGGTGACGTCTGATGAGGTGGCTGGTGGCTGTAGGGTTCTATCACAGAGGAACTGTGACAAAAGCAGCAGTGCTGTGTGAATGAAAATCAGACTCAAAGCCTGGCCTGAAGTTGTGAGTTTGGGGACAGAGTGAAAGTTCAGACTTTGCTGTGTAAGTGGTGTTGGATGCCCCTAGGGTTTTGGAACTTGTTCCATGAAATGTACACCCAAACCTAAACCTGTCAATGTGTTTTGTTTGTTTTTCCCCTCAGTACATCTACTCTCATTTCCTTTGCTAATTAGGTCTCCTTGACATATATCTTAAATTAGATATACTCAACTCTTTCAACCAGACTTAAAGCTTAGATGAGAGCCTGCAGAATCTCAGGTACAGAACCAGAACTTCACGTTCTGGTGATTTCTGTGTACTCTTTTTCTCCATCTAGGCTGATATTATGCAGTCTCAGTCATGTCTAAAAACATGAAACTATTCTCTGAAACCAGAAAATATCATTTACTATTTTTATGGTGAGCAAGTTGATTCAATTTAATAGGCAAGTTTCTCCAATGTGTTAAAAGTTAACATACATGTCTCTTATACATGTGCATTTGGAGATAAGCACTAGGATGTTCATGGCACCATTGCTTCTTATCAGAGAAAAGTGGGAGAGGATGCTTAATATCTACCAGTGTTATCAGCATACAAAATTCACACAGTGGTTAAAATGAATAATCCAACTTGTAGAGAATAAATCCCCATGGAACACTCAGCCCTAAATGGGATACACCTACACTGTATCCCCTCCACCAAAGGCTCTGGGACCAACAATGGGGAAGGAGCAGAAAGATTGTAAGAGTCAGAGATAGTAGATGACTACTGTGAAACAGCATTTTCTGGACATTACAGGGCCATTGCACACATACAAGATAAAGCACTAAAAAATTATACAAACATATAAGACCACATGTATTATGCAAACACATAATAAATATCCTCGACAGATAAATAGAAATTTAGAGATTTTTGCCTCTTGAGAAAGAAGGGAAAAACAGCAGAGCCAATGCATGTCTATGATGTTTTATTTCCAAAATGAGTTGAGTATTAAAAGAAAGAAAGAAGTATTACAGAATATGAATGTTGGATAAGCTGGTGGTGGGCATGAGGGTGTTTACAATGGGTTTCTTCATGTGTTTGGTGTATGGGGAATATTTAATCCATGCACTGATAACCAGTTTCCTTCTCTCTTGCTCTCTCCTGTTTCCCCGTGACCTCAGAGACACAGTAGCAATGAAGTAAGCTCCTGAGTTCATTTCATGAGCATTTGAGAAGGTGACCTTCTTGATTTGAAAACACAACCTCAAATTCTGATTCAAGTGGATTTTGAGAAAAACCAGCCTTTTGTTCATAATGATTTGTTTCACAAGGCTTCTCCTTTCTTGTTCTGTCCTCTCCCCGGGCTTAAAATCCTCCACTGACCTCTTGCTGTCTTATGAAGCCCAGGCCCTACTGTGGTCCCCAGCCCTGCAGCATCCAGCCCAGGCTTCTTCTCTAGTCAGCTGACCTTCCTGTCTACAAAGCCATTACACGAAGGAATTCACAGTGGCTGTGGTTCCATTCACAGGACCTGAGTAAGATCCAGCTGGCCAAAACCCCATTTCCCATCAGCTCCAGGCTCTAGGTACTTCACCAAGGCAGTCTTCCTTGACTTCCTTGTTAGGACCTGGGTCGGCCTTACTGTCTACTGGATCCCTAGTTTTAGGCAGGTTCCAAGAACTTATGAATGATGCATATTTATGAACTTCCACTAGCCTGAAATTAGAAGTAGCTCACCACACAGATAAACCTAGTTGTCACTCATTAGGAGCGGTGACAATGACCCTTCTACTTTTGCTATATGTAACATAATGACAGTTATAAGAAGAATTACTTTAATAGATTAGTGGAAATTCCTGCCTCATGTCTTTGAACATACTAATATATAATGTTACTTTGCATTAATGATACATGATGTGAAGGCCATGTTGCCTCATGAATTAAGTACTATTGGTTATTTTTAAGTTGGTTACTTATAAAGTGGATTATTTAATCTCCAAGAATTCCCACTGAGTGCATCAGTATGGACAGGCATTGTACATAGGAAGGAAACACTCATTCTAAGACAGACCCATCTACAGCAGACTTGTTTTGAACTAATGAGTTTAAAGTCAGGGGTAATTTTTTGATTGTTTTATTGTGGAAGGCTATTCTGTGGGGTGAATTTGTGGGGTGGTATTAAAGTCAGAATCCTCTAAGCCTATCAGACAAGTGACAATTTATGTAGTGTCTTTCTTGTTTTGGTGTAAGAGGCTGGATGTCTACAGATCTTAATAGGATATATCTAATAACATGTTAACAACTCACAAATTGCTGGCTTTGGACTACAGACCTTGAATGAAAGAAAGGGCCTTCATGAATTATATATGTCCGACAAATAGGTGATACATTTTTCAAATCACGCAGGCTCTTCAGAAGCAAGAATGCTCTCTCTGTGGAGAGAATTAAAGAAAATCGATATGTGTTGATTGATAGATCTTCGACTTGAAACACATCCTCTGTGTAGCCTCAGACAATGGGGCGCCTGAGCTCCAAGGCCACTGTTTTTCTAAGACAGGGTGAGGTTGGGGCTGGAGGCTTTTTTTGACTTGGGTGGGGTGCACAGGTCACTCCAGAGGTCCAGTCCTAGTCTCAGTTCTGCGCTTATCATTGCTCCCCAAAGGCTGAGGGCAGTGAATTGTCCTTCTGTGTATCCTCTTCTGTAGGTCACAGACCGTGACTCTGGCGCAGTCTCACAGGATGCTGGGGGCTTAATTTGTCAGTGCTGGTAGTGCACTGGGAAATGAGAAGTGTCATGTTTGTTCTAAGCAACAGTATTGATTAAGCCTTTTCCTTGTGGTTAATATAAAATTCCCTCCATATCAGATACCTTGCATAAGCAGCCAAGAATCTGACAAGAGAGATGTGGCCTGTGTTTTTTTCTCAGGAAAATTGATGAGAAATGTCTTCAGTTTCTCTGGAAAAAGACAGCATTACATGATTTAAATTGATCATCTTGTTATTGTAGTTTTATTTACTTGTTGGAATATTTTCCTTTAATTGTTTTGGTTTGGTTTTTAGAAACTATTGGAAATAAATTTGAGCCAGTGAACCCTTCTTATTCAGAAAGGTCTGGATAGGAAACAATTTTTCTTATCTACTCTTGGTTCTGTTACACATAAAATAAACAATAGAATACATATGTAAACACATATGTGTACTTATATATATAAGTATATATATGATGTGTATATATGTGAGTGTTATGTAAATATAATGCTAATGTACATTTTCCACAATGCACAATTCTGTTAGTTAGATATCAAGGATGTAAATATGTGTGTGTGATGTTAATATACTATGTTATTGCTACACTGAAATCAATAACTGCTAGTTCAACTAATTTGTCATTGTTTATTTTTATTTTAAAATTTAATTTTTGGGGGGGCAGGGTCTCATATAGCTCAGGTGGCTTAAAACTTATTGTAGAGTTAAGGGTAACCTTGAACTTCTGATCTTGCTGCATCTGTGACCTGAGTGCTGGTATTCTATGTTTACATTACCATGTCTGGCTTCAATTCTGGTTTGTTGAAGATATTTTAGAAATTACATCCCTGAATTTGCTTTCAACAGGAATTTTGTAATATAGGAGAAATATAGACCAGTCACTTTATCTTCATACTTAATTAAAAATTGATTTTATGTGTACGAGTATTTTGCCTGCATGTAGGTTTGTGTATCACATATGTGCCTGATGCTCTTGGAGGCCAGAAGGTGGACTCAGATCCCCTGGAACTGTAGTTGGATGTGAGCTAACATGCAGGTGCTACAAACTGAAGCCAGGTCCTTTGGAAGAGCAACCAATATTCTTAACTGCTGAGCCATCTCTCCAGGACACCTCATCATACCTATTTTATTCATTTATTTATATTTATTTAATGAATGTGGGCTCTATCTGCATGTACACCTTTATGCCAGAAGAGGGCATCAAATCCCCCACCATGTCGTTGCTGGGAATTGAACTTAAAACTCCGGGGTAAAAAAAAAAAAAAAACTCCGGGGAAAGCAGCCAGTGCTCTTCAGCACTGAGCCATCTCTCCAGGTCCTCTCTCACCATACTTTTTAAAAAGTTTCAAATTGGCACAACAGACTTAATCTATCTTATTGTTCATCAAACTTGGATGGAAAACACATTTTTATGTTTCCAAATTCTGGAGTGGTGTTTACCTAGTAAGTGTAAGGCTCTGGGTTCAATCCCTGTCACAACAACATAAATAAGATAAACTCCAAAAGACAAAACCCAAACCATCCATTCCCTGTTTCTGAATACTAAACACACCTAGGACTAAACACTGTTGCTTGTTGTAAGAACAACTGTGCTGTGGGCCATTGCATCGAAAGTGAAATTTCTCTTTTGTGAATTTGAAGTATATTTTGTTAAAACTAACAAGCAAAATTGTCAAACTCTTTGTGCTGAAATTAAAAATTTTCTTGTTTTCATTATACATACTGGATCTAATCAGTTTTACAGTCTCATAACCACGCTATTTTTTTGTATCTCAGCCATGAAAATAGTCTGCATATGCACTAGCAAGGTTCTAACAACAGAAACAAAGTATGTATGACAATACTGTAATTACAGTATATGGGGGTATCTAACAGTGTGATAGAACATTTGGCTGACCTACACAAGCTCCTAGGTTCTGACAACCAGAAACCTAAAGATGACACTGTAAAATACATTTCTCTGGGTACTCATTTAAAATTTTTAAGAGAGCCGGGCGGTGGTGGTGCACGCCTTTAGTCCCAGCACTCGGGAGGCAGAGGCAGGCAGATCTCTGTGAGTTTGAGGCCGGGCTGGACCGATAGCCTCCGAAACAATACAGAGAAACCCTGTCTTGTAAAAAAAAAATAAAAATAAAAATAAAAAATTTAAGAGAAAAGAGGCCAGAAAGACAGAAGAATGTGTTTGCTTCACCGTATGTTCATCAATTCTTCTCTGAGTCATTTGTTGGATGCTTGGCAAGTGGTGATGCCATGAAGAATCAAACGCTTGCTCTGGAAAATATTGTAGTCTATGCAAGTCCAAGCCCACTGGTTCTAAAAGCAAGATATTAATGAGATTTTATTGAAAGAGCCTGACAGTTATAATCAACAATTGTCCTCCATTTCTCCTCCATAACTAAATTTCCAGTTTCCAGCTAGATGAGCTTTACAGCTAGGTCGATCTTTGCTCAAGTCTGGACAATGCTATTCATGAGAGTTCTGGATAAATTTTTTATTTTTGCAGGTCTTCCTTTAGCTTTCTGTATGTACATGCCACCGATGGAGTTCCTCTTATGAATGTGCTAGTTCTCACCTGGGAATTCTGGAGTATGCAGAAGGAGATGAGTTCCTATGTTTGTAGGAATATAACACTGCCATAGAAGTTGACTTCTAGATTGTTATCCATGACGTAGTGATACACTACAATATGTCTTCAACTGGCAGCCAAATCCACTTCTGAGCTGCATTCTTCTGATATGAAGAGCAGACATGCAGAGCAAGATTAGAATGGGAACTTGAGTTCCCGGAGGAACATGCCAACCCCACCATGCCAACCATCCATGCCAACCCCACCCTGGCTCTTCCTTCTTTCATGTGCTGTACCATTTCCTGAATGTGACACTTTGTCTCTTTCCCACCTTTTGTCAAATTTCTCCTCACCTCTCTCTCATATTTTCTTGACTGTATAGTAAACTTTATAATTATGTTAAATTATTCAAACCACAGAAGTACTTGAGACATTTAATTAGACTGCGTAAATCCCAAGTGTTATCCTCTTCAGGATTATTAACCAGCTCAAACTTCGCCTCCTTCCTGAAACTCCTTATGTAACTTGGGACCTATCTCCCAACATAGCAGTAGGACTTCACTCAGTACCCAAACATCCAGTACTTTAGCTATCTTTTACTGGTGCCAACACTCTGAGATCTGACACGTGGAGGTGATAGGAAATATTTGTTGAACTTATCCACACCAAAGCAAGTGGTCTGTGGATTGTAAGAAAAAGTTGATGGGTTGGTTGTTTGTGTAGCTACTGTTTGATGACAACAGACGGCATGGAGGAAGGTGACCTTCCAGCCTTCCTTGTTTCTATCTAGTCCCCACATCCAGCTGCTATCCCTATGGTTACTTCTGAGAGTATAGGTCATGCCACACAGCATCATCCTTGCTTTATGATACCCAGCTCTGGCAGCATGCCACTGCTAAAGGATACCCTTTTGACACAAAGTCTCACTCTGTAGCCCGAGCTGATCTCACACTCAGAAATCTTACTGTCTTAGCCTCCTGAGAGCTTGGGTTACAAGTGTGAGCCTCTGTGCCTGTTTCACTCAGTACTGCTGCATAGGTTGCTACACAACCATCAGTGTGCAGGGCTGTGTGCATCTCTGCCAGATCTACTCACCTGTTCTTTCAGGGGGACCTTTGGCTTCATATGTACTTCACTTGATGAGGTAAATTTTGCTTTCTTCTTTTACAAGCTTTGTCCCAGTGGATGATTATAATATAGACACTTATTTGATTTCAAGCAGAGAAGTCTCCCAGCTGAATATTGGTGATTGTTCTAAAATTCTTCATCAAATGGCTAAAAAGTAGTTACCACATCCTCATTTGATTGTCTCTTGTTCCACCTGTCCTAAGGTAGAAGTGTTTGCTACGTAGCAGACCTCAACAGCACATGGCCCATGCACTTGCTCCTTTCAGCTTGCAGAGGACTTGATATTTGGAAATGACTTCCTAGTTAATAAGTGAAGAATTTTATATAAACAACCAGACCACCAAATTCTGGAGTTAATTGTCACTCGGTAGCAGTGAACTAGCACTTGGCAAAGCCTTCCCTCAGCCACAGAATTTGCTTGCCAGGCTGCCCTAACCCACATTAGTTTCATTCAGTTAGTATCCGTTGAGTCTGGGCAAGCATTTGAGTCTGAGACGTTTGACGAAGCCTCTTCTCCAGTGTCACTTCCCCCTCATTTCTCAATGTCTTACAACAATTCCTGGGAAGAAGTGAGGGTTCCTGCTATAGAATCCTAAACACCAGTCTCTACTGTCTCCCTGGGGAAGGACTTCACAAGTTACATCCCTGAAGATGATGGAGTAGGACAGCTGCATGGTGACCCCAGGAAAGATGTAGACATCTGCTGGCAGAACCCAGGTTGCAGGTTGACAGTGTTGCACCTGAGCTCCTGCATGCATGCCTGGCCCTGCAGTCTTCTGCCTGCCCCTAAGTCCCCATAGATGAGCTTGATTTCAGTCTAAAATTAGGAGCAATGCAGTAATGTTTTTACCTCCATGGAATTATGGGCCTTGTGCATACTAATAGCTACAATTATGGCACAGTTGTTTTATAGTTATTTTCAAATGTCATCGCACAAATCACTCCTTACTTTCTGCTGGGACTGAATGTATCACATATTGTTTGCCCTTGTTTTTCAGATAAGTCCAACAAGGGGCACAGTGCATCTACCCAATGCTGTATAGTCTCTTAGCCCATCATGCTCTCAAGTGCCCATAGTGTTCATTAAAAAAATTAAATAATCATACTGCATGCCATGAGGTCACATTTTGAAGCCTGACTTTCTCTCTGTCTGAAAGTTCCCATAGATGTAGCTTAGCATCCAAGGGTCTCAGAATTGAAAGTTATGTTCACCCTATCACTGTCATTCAGAGGCCAAGGAGGAAAGCACTCAGCCTATTCAGGCTAAAGAATTTCTCAATTTAAAATTTCTGCAACCTGAGCTAAATATTAAAAATACAAATTTTTAATGACAAAGAGCATTAGCATTTCTAAATAATCAGAAACTTGAAAAGCACTATAATTTTGACTATCTGCATATGCAATTATATTCCTAACATTTTAAAGGATTTATTATATTTTTATTTATGTATGTGTGTGCGCCTGAGTGAGTACAGGTGAATGTGCGCTGCTGACCATGGAAACCAGAAAGGATGTTGGAGTTACAGGTGATTGAAAGCTGTCCAGCATGGGTGCTGGGAACCAAATTTGGATCCTTGATAAGATCAGCAAATGCTCTTTACTACTGAGCCGTCTCTGTAATTTCTATTTGTGGTAATATCTTGCTTGCTTGTTCAAATGTGAAGTCTCTCTGAAGGTCAAAAAGTGGAGCTTTCCACTAGCTAACCACAGAGGTCTGGAGGTCTGTACAGACAGACAGGAAATGAGGTAGCTGGGTGGAAACAGTATATAAGCAAGGTGAAAGAGGAACTCCCTCTCTTGTCTGCTGAGATGCTAAGGAGGTAAGGTGTTGTGATGGTTTCTTCCTTCTCTCTGCTCTCTCAATGTTTTCCTCTATATCTGACTCTGTGTTTTTATTACATAGACCAATTAAGAACTCTGTTCAAATCTATCCTATTTTTATTTAAATATATTTTATTGATTCTTTGGGAGTTTCAAATCCTGCACCCCAACCATGTAATTTTACAGTCCCTCTGTATGTATGCCCCAGTGACCCTTGAAGCATCCTCTCAAAGGAAAACTTAAAAATAAATAATAATAGTTAAAAATACAAGTAAGAATATTAAAACAAACAAACTAGAAGCAAAAGGCAAGCAAACAAACAAAACACTCTGCTCCTCCATCTTTCTAACATTTCCATCGTCTTTTCATTAGTCCTAGTGGTGCTGGGAGCTGCTTTGTATCATGAAGTGTATTCTAGTGTCCAAACTTGCAAATGCCCAGTGTGTGATGTGTTGTTGTCATGTTCAAGGCCTCTGGCTTCTGGTACACCATCAATACTGGACACTCATAGAAACCCCTTTCAAATATCCTGCTGTTGTCTTGAGTCATGGAGATCCTACAGCTATGGCTCCACAGGATCATACATAGCCTTCATGTGATCCAGCAGGTCATAGACGGAGAGATGCTGAGGAGTGCCAACTCAAGACCCTGGGTGTCTACCTGGGTGCTAGCTGAGTTTATCTATCTGGGCTGCTGGGACTTTTCCCTTCAGGTGAAAGGCAGAGATATTTCTTCCATACCTGTGGTGAGCGGTGTAGCCAGGTTTCCCAGGTATATGTGGGGGAAGGCAAGTTCTCCTATGAGGGGAAGGCTCGTGGGGGGACAGGTCAGCTCTCCAGTGAGGTATGTGACTCTCCCTAGGCCAGTGAATGGCAGGGCCAGTTCAGCATGGCCCTAGTACATCAACACATGGTTTGGATATGCTTCTGTGATAACAGAACAATGAACCTCAACACAGACCCCAGCTACAGCAAGATCACGGACCCAGACATGGCCATCAACAGAAGCTTGGGTCTGGTTGTCACCCTGGTCCTGGGTGGCAGTGCAGATCACTCAGATGGGCATGGCCTCAACTGTGGCCTTGGACCCCAAAACAGTTACAAATGGTGACCCACAAGTCAGGCATCCTTGTGGTTTTTGGTGGCAACACAGACCCAAGACATGGGCCTAGACAGAGGCTGGGGCCCATACCACACCTTGGCCCTGGGGTGACAGCACAGGATATTCAGATCTGTGCTGAAGCATGACTCTTAGATACCAATATGGTCCCCAGGCATAGATTGAGACCCCCTGGCATCTGCACAGCCCTTGGTGGTAGCAGGATCTATGGACATCAATTCAGATTCTGGCTGCAGTAGGGCCACAGATCCATCTAGTTTCTATTCTTAACATTTTTAATTTAAATTTAAATTGACACATGTTGAAAAAATGGTCATATTTTAGATAATAAAACGTTGGTTTGATATGCTAGTTATATTTTTAACACCCCTGAAAATAAATATGAGGTACTAGTTTTTTCTTTTTCACCAGTTGTTATTACATGCACCTATGTATTTGTATGTACATATATGTTCTTACACATGTAAGTTTCCAGGGCTGACTGTTTGACACTGGACAAATGACTGAAGTGCTCTTCCCTGGGGAAGGTGGCCCCTCCTGCCCCCAGCTCTACTCAGGTGCCTGTAGACCTTTGCAGCGGGGTGCGAGCACATGAGCTTTTCATTGTTGTCCCCTCAGCTCAGGCTTGGGTAGTTGTGTTGATGAGACTGAACATGTGTAGCTTCTCATGTGACTGGGAGACACAACCCCACAGCAAAGCTCCTAACTTCTGGTGTAGCCATTGGTTTTGTTTGAAGTTATTATTCCTTTGGGTTTCTCTGATCTGCTAGAAGAATCATACAATAGGTGAGTTTTATTTGTTTTTAAATTAAAATTATTATTTAATCATATTCTTACAAGAAGCAGAGTGAGAGTCTGTAGACCCTGTTTTCTTTTTAGGTACAAAGGTCATCCATACAATTCATATTGATAGGGAGGCGACCATTTTCTAACACTCAGGTGTGAAGAAGAAAGGCTGAGTGGGGAATTCCCATTGGGTTTGTTACAGGAAGTAGAGTCTGGTATATCAGCCTTATTATATGCATCAGCTTGGTCCTTTAAAGACCAACACATATAACATTATTGCTAAGCATATTTGCTTAAAAGTCTTTGTGGTTATCTGGATATGTCTATCCATTTTAATGGCTATAATGGCATTCAGAAAAATAATTTGAAATTTGCAAGTTATTATATAAATGCGTACATTTGGTCCAGAACAGCTCTCAGAGGATATCCTGCATGTATAAATATGAGGCTACTGACAGGACTTGTATTAATAGACCAGGAAGGACTATTTCTATGGGGTGTTTAAGAGTATACTATTGTTATTTCTAAATTTTATTAATATTTTCCTGCCCCTGTCCAGTGTATGTACAGGATTTTATTTTTCTACAGAGTGAACAAAATGAACCTGGGGGGGGGGTAATAAGATGTTTTAAAGTGTTGGCATTGAAGCCCTTTGCTTGAGAAAAAATCCCAAGAATGTGAAACAAGAAAAAGATGTCAGGGCAACACAAACATTCCATTCTAGACAGTGAGAGGAAGAAAGAGGGAAAACTTCAAGATTAGGGAAGAATAATATTCTGCTCCACATCTAATCAGAAAATCCTAAATTCCTCAGTGAACAAGGTGCTATCTCCTTCTTTGTTGAAAAAAAAAACAAAATAAATTTTGCCCTTTATACATGTAGACATTGCAGAGGGAAGTATACTGTTCTGCTATTACAGTTAATAGTGATTAACTCCATACATATGTATTACTCATGGGATACTTTGGACTTTCCTGGCTTACCAACAGAAACACGGGAAAACAGAGGCAATAACCAGTGGTAGTTATGTTGAAGCCAGAATGGAGTCATGAACCCAGGACTCCAAAATCCTGAGGTCTGTGCTGAAATTTTCTTAAATAATTTATTGTTACTATTATTTCTACAGGATACAACTCTAGGATTAGATGGTAATTTTGTTTGACTTACATAACGGGGAATTATCACTGCAGTAAAGAGTTCCCTGGATTTTCTGGGAGTATCTGAATTAACGGTAAATTGAGCCCCATTACATATTAATGGGTCTACTGATTTATTGGTGGTTTATCTGGCAATTAGCCACCCGCAGTGTCTTCTGCTTGGGAATTACTTTCTCACTACTGAATGCAAGCTCAGGGATGAGCACCTTGAACCAGTGGGAGAGTCTGCCTGTCAACCTAATAGGGCCTTGCATCATCTTAATTGTGAGTTATGGTCTGTCCTGAAGGATATTTGGACATACTTAATATCTTTGGATGACAACCATTGGAAGTATAAATGAAAATACATGTTGTCATTAAAAATCTTTACCCAGTCACCAAATAACCATTATGGTCTATGTATTGCTTTGTATATTTCTTTAACTTTTTTATATTATAAAATTGCCTTTAGTGTCTGTGGAACTTATAGAATGAATTCCTGTGTATCAGTTGTAGTGCAGGGAGTTATGGCTCATACTATTTATTTGCAAGAGTCACTATGGGGTGCCTAATTTGTTCTTAAGAGAATGTATGTATGTATGTATGTATGTATGTATGTATGTATATTTGCTCAGCCTGCAAAATGTTTTTTGGTGACTGATGCTGATTATAAGATGAAGAGGTTAGGCCACAATGGCCAAGCTTGTAAATCAATGGAACCCAGAGTAGTGATTGGCCCTAAAGAAAGCTTAAAGTATGAATATTTTTTTAATGAGTCAATATACTTCAAGTCTTTATAGTATTGACTCCTAAAGTTTATTGAAACTTTACTTAAAAAATCATTCTACAGTGTGCTTAATAAGTTTCTAATACCATTTGGTTTTGCTTATCTAAGCATGCAGTTGCAGAAGAAAATACATTAAAATTCTCTTTGATGAGGGAAAGCTGTTTAAGACTTGGTGAGGCAATGGGAGTTGCTAAATCCAAACTAATTGCCTGATCGTTCCATTGGAGAATTAGCTATTTGGTTGCTCAGGATTAACTTCTTTGTCTTAACAGTTCTGTGAGGAAGAGGCTGCTTTCAGAGTGGGTATGGTCTGATATCACCCCTCCCTGTCTAAGAGAACTAAGTAGGTGTGGCGTCCCTCATTTCTATTCTGACCAGACAGTGCTTATCAGTCTACGTTCCTGTTTCCCAAGCATGCTTCCTTTACTTTACCTGTGGCCATTGTGAAGGCTTACCACACCTACCAAATGACCCCACCCTCCTTAATCAGCTCAGAAGTAGTTTCTCTTATTTGAAATACAGCACCTCGACTGGGCATCTGTGACCTTACAGGAAATAAGATTTCTTAGTTGGACTGTATTCATACATTTGTTCAAGTTTTCATTCATCTACCAAACATATAATTTTCAGCTACATGTTAGATACTCTTCTCAATTAGGAAGCAACAGCAAATAAAAAATAATAAAATCCTCAAATTGTCCCTCTCATGAAGTTAGGATCCTAACAAAAGGGGATAAAGAAAAAACCCACAACAATAAGTAATATACATATGTTATATGAAAATATATACTATACACACTAGTTAATGATAAGAACTATATATGGGAAAATATGTTCCACACTGGTCCCTTTCTTTTTATTTCCTTGGATTGTGAGCATATGTCTGTTTGGTACAGGACAATGAGCTATTTGGTTGATACTGGTCCTCTGCCAATCCCTCTTACTTTTCTTCAACACATTTCTACTTAGCTCTTAAGGGCTTTCTGCTGGGAGCTGAGCTGACCTTGAAGAACAATCTAGATGAGCAGTGACGGGCAGGTAGCAATGGACCTGCAGAGTGGAGAATCTGAGCTACATGAAAGTGGCAAGTGTTGGGAAGGGCTGTAGTCTTTGGCAGGGCAATTTGTCCTCCCAGGGCCTTGACTCGGGTAGGTAGCAGGGCAGCAAGAGGGACTGAGGACAATTGTCTGGAGGACACAAGCTGGTCTGTGCTGACAAGACAATTCAAGGTCTGAAAGGAAGGGAAACATCATGATAAGATAGGTGGCCACTGCTCTGAAGCTTTCTGACTGCTGGCAGGCTCGAACCTGAAGATCCAAGGAGCACCAGACATCCATCAGGCTACAAATAGCTATTAACGCAGGAATACCATCCACAGGAAAACCAAATAAGACAAACCAAACCAATCAAACAAACAAACAAAACACAAAAGAAACAAACACACAACAATAACAACAAAAATCCAGGCTCAGTGAAGCTTTAGAGGAGAGCGACCACCTGCAAAGGGCTTGGCAGCACCATGAACAGACAGAATTATATCAGTTCCCCTGCAGAGACTGACTCCTGCCGGCCTGATTGGGAACTGCTGCCAACTTTTGACTCGCTCTGGGTTTTTCCCTTTCTCCACCATGCCTGACTGCATTTCTTTGACTAATCCTATTTTTCCACCTTATTTGCATACACACAATCAGACAGTTGGGACCCTGCTGGTGCCCTGATACCTTTGTAAAGTCAGGTAATACAGGGCTGCAGAGCCAAAGTGGCTGCAGGAGCAATAGAGAGGCAGAAGAAAGCCTTCAGGGTTGGTTCCTAGACACCTTGCTGTTAAAGAAGCTTGCCTTCAAGTCCTGCTGGGTGAGACTTGTTGGAGGCTCCCTGCACCTGATGCTTTGCCTTGGGCAGGGAAAGCAGTCAAACCAACTCCCAGGATCTAGACTAACACCTGCCTCAGCCTCCAGACTCTGTAATTGGCTGCACTATCCAAGGGAATTCTCCCCTCAAGGTGCTTTAAGCTTCCAAGACCCACTGCTGCAGAGATGGTTGCAGAGACTGTGATTTTCAAAACCCTCTGGTGTCAGGAGTTCTTCTGACCCTGTTATTCCCACAGATGACCTGAAGCCTCGCTCCGCGGGGACTGCTCTTGATTGGCAGCACAAAGCCTTCTGAGAACTTTGGGGCTGCACTGCATCTCAGAGCTGATTGGCTCCTGGCTAGCCTTCTGCAGTCTCTGCGAGTTCAGAGCTGTTCTTTCCCAATTGTCCAACTCTGTGAGGCAATCAGTTTTAGGTTTGTTCCTGCTTAAATCCACATAAAGAACCTCCCATTGTGTCCTTATTGTTTTCTCACTCTATTCTTGGAGGGGGCCGGCAAAGAACATATTTGGAGGCAGAAGATGGTCTCTACTGACAGCTTCAGTGGGCTTGAAGGAGACAGAGCTGGGCAGCAGGTTTCAGAATGTTATTAGTCTGGTTACCACGGATGAGAGCTTGTTTCTTTAACCAAGGGAATCTGGCGAAATATGAAAATCCAAAGAAGGATTTCATGGAGAAATTCATTGATTTCATTGAGAGGAATAAGGACTGAGTGGTTGTAATGGAGGATGTTTTTTCCCGCAAATAATAAAAATACAGTATCAAGAGCTAATCCCACACCAGTATCTGTTCTTGAGGTCAAATTAGAAAGTTTTGTTGAGAGGTCTAGATTGGATTATGCTGAAGTATAACGTGTGTGTGTGTGTGTGTGTGTGTGTGTGTGTGTGTGTGTCTGTGTGTGGTCAGTTCTAGCACTTGGCAAGTGGAGGATGTGACAGAGGAAAAAGATGCCCAGGAAACTGTTTTTCTGTGCTGAAGGACCCTTTGATACGGTGGTTCCTTTGGGTCCTGTAAGTAAAATTAGATTGTTCTTTTCAGAGTAGGAGAATGAGAATTAATGAAAAAGGAGGAAAGAGAACAATAGAGGACAAGCTGGAGGAACTGTACAGGATCCAAGTAGACATGGAGACCCTCAATAAAGCACCAAGCTGGCCTCACTGATACCTAGTAAGTACAGTGGCCTCAGGGCTGGCCTGAGATATAGCTATTCTGCAGTGCCTGTGGATTCATGGTGAAAGGTTCAGGCATTACGCTGGCCTGTCCTGTTACCTGGCAGGATGCACTCAGGCAGTACTCTGGCCAGCCCAGGGTTCCGTGAGAACTACACAGGTGCAAAGGACCCTTTTAAAGGACTGGCCCCTGCCTGCTTACGCTCTCTCTTACTCTTTGGCTCTCATCTTACTCTCCATCTCTTCTCTTACTCTCCTGTCTCTCTCTCTCTCTCTCTCTCTCTCTCTCTCTCTCTCTCTCTCTCTCTCTCTCTCTCTCTCTCTCTCTCTCTCTCTTTCTCTCTCAGCTCTGCATGGGTTGGTTACCTCTCACCCCTTTTCCCTCCCTGTCTACCAATAAACTCCACGTGGGATCACTGAGTCACAGTTTGTGTCTCGTTACTGGATACACTTAAACATTTTAACAACACATGTAATTGTGGAGTCAGTGCCATGACTGTCCGGTTGATAGTTACCTAAATGAGCAAATGGAAGGAACTAAATTACCAAAAAAGAGCTCTGATTCTTTTGTTAGGAAAAAAAATATCTGTATAGGTGTTTCACTTGTATGTATGCCTGTGCACTGTGTGTGTCTGATGCCCACAGAGGCCAGAAGTTAGTGTCCCATCCTTTAGGACTGGAGTTCCAGATGATTGTGAGCTGCCGTGTGATTGCTGGGAATTGAATCCAGTTAAAGAGCAGCCAGTGCTCTTGACCACCAAGCTATGTCTCCAGCTCCAAATACAGACTCTTAAAAACATAAGGGTAGAGAGTTGGCTCAGCCGTTAAAAGTACTTACTGCCCTTACAGAACCTGGGTTCAGTTCCCAGCTCCGATATGACATCTCACAACTGCCTCAAACTCCAGTTCCAGGGAATCCAACTCTCTCTTCTAGCCTCTGAGAGCACCAGGCACACACAGTGAACATACACACATTCAAGAACAACACTGATAAGCATAAAATAAAAATATATCATGAAAATATTCAAGGAAAGATTTATATAGGAATCAAGGTAGTGTGTATCTGTAAGTATGTTATCATGAAAGATGAAATGTCAACTGAATTAGAGCTTGGAAAAATAGTAAGGACAAAAATGGGTTTTTTTTGTAGAACCATTTTTCAGAGCAAATAAAATTAGCATACTATTGATTGTTTAACAGAAATAATCTGATCTCAGTCCACACTTTCTGATTTTTTTCATAATGAATGTTCTATCTCTGGATACCAAAGGATAAAATAGAAAGGGGCAAAGAGTATTAGGGACCGGATATGGGAGGTGGCATTTCAAGAGAACTTTTGCTTTCTAAATCAGAAATGCATTAGTCACCAGAGCTGAATGATGAGGAATCATGAAGAAAGAAGTCCCAGAGGTCTAGAGGTGTGGACACAAGTGTAGGTACTGTCCGTTATTCACACAGGGGTCTGTGCAAAAAGGTGAAACCCATGAAACACATGCCTGGTTATCTCAATGCTGGTGTCAATCAGGAGTGTGGAGTTAGTACAGAGGGTGAGGTAGAGGTCAGTGACTTTCATCGAGAGATCAAAGAAGGCAGAATTTACTCTTTTTTTTTTTTTTTACTGGATCTTAGACCACCATGGCAGACGTATGATAGTCATCAACTTGGAATTCAGCATTGCTTTCCAACAACTTCTGCATATGCATACCTGCAGAAACATCTATACTTTCTTACTACATGTGAGTTGTAAAGGATATAAAGGTGAGATTTGCTGTTGAGAAATTCACAGGATTAGTGAGAGATAACCTATAAATAAATACTCATAATATAAAACAGGGATTGACAAACAGTGACCCATGAGCCAAGTCTAGCAGTAATCCACTTTATTAAGAAACTTGCTATGTCCAGTTGTAACTGGAATCTATTTAACCAAGTCATAATATTTAGAAAGCATATATTTATGGAATACCAGTGATGCTTTGATATGTACATACTTTGTATAATGTTCAGATTAGGGAGAACCAAGTGCATCATCTAATATTTGTTACTTGTTTATGAAAAACATTCAAATCTTTTACTCATGTTTTTTCATTAATCTGCTACAGTCTTTGATCTCTGTGTTGTCCTTGATTGATTTATCACTGACAAGAAAGAGCTCAGTGGTTGCAATAGAGGCTATAGAGTACCTCCTTCTATGGAGAAAATATTTTGACACCCCCTGAGGATTCATGAAACTGTAGCTCACACTGAACTGTATGACATATGTATTGTTCACATTAACTAACTTATCATGTGCCACCACCATAACCTTTGCAGAATGAAGTGTGACAGCAAATCTAGCATGACATTCTTTTTTCATCTTCATAATTTCACTGGGGGAAAATTCATTCTCACTGCAGACTTCTGCAGCCTCAGCATATTTGCCCCCATCAGTTAAGAACTTTCGCCTTTTCATGTAAGGGAAACACTTTATGGCTTCTCTCTGGCATATACGAATTGCCAGCATCATGACTCTTGCCCTTTGAAGCCATTATTAAATAAAATCAGGATTAGATGAACATAAGCACTGTAATAGTGTGGCATACAGTATAGAGAAGAAATTGATTGATTGTGATGGTGAGAGTGCCTCTGTGAAGATTTCAAAAGGTAGAAATGGTTGATCTGGGCAAGAAGCTTGCTGAGTTCAGATTCTTAGCACCCACAAAAAAGCTGGGCATGCTAGCCTGTGTCTTGCAACCCCAGCACTAAGAGTGAAGATAGGCAGATCTCAGGGACTTGCTGGCCAGCCAACCCAGTAGAAATGACAAACTCCAAGCTCAGTGAGAGACTCTGTCTCAAGAGAATAAAGCAGAGAGTGAGGATATGAGTACACACATACTGCACACAATACATGCATGCATCATATGCATGCATTACTCTCTCTGTCCAGATAAAGAAGGATACAACTTTTTCTGTTCATGCTTAAGCTTCCTTATTGTTTTTCCCTTTATACATTCAGTTAAAGTGGTGTGTGTGTGTGTGTGTATAAGTGTGTGTGTGTGCACGCACGCGTGCGCCCATACGCACACACTCATGTCCAACATCCCTTAAATTTCAATCAAACATCACCAGGGGCAATTTCAAATTAGCAATTTTTTTGTATAGCCTGGGCTCTGACTTTTGTAACTATCACATTTTCTAAAACAGTGGGAAATTTTCCAAGCTTTTACTAACTGAAAGAGCAGCTCTTTCCTCCCCAGACCCTTGCCTGAAGATAGCTGCAATTTTCAGGTAATTTAAACACAATTCTTAGATGTACTCATTAACCACTTCACTGAAGCTGGAACTCCTAAACTTGGTTCCAGACACAAACTTTCTGTTACAGGGACTGTGTCTTTTGGGAACAAATCCAAACTTAACCAGCAAGTAAATTTCCAAAACAAATCCAACAGAATTTAAAATGTTATATAAAGAAATCCCTAAAATAGTTTTGCTTCAACATGCTCTTTCTCCTATGTTATATAAACCATTAGGGTCTGAACCCAACAAAAGAAGCAATGATGTGTCTTAATAAACCCTGGGAGGATTATAGAAGTCATTCTAGTTCTCATATCTGTTGTTGTCAAAAAAAATACTGTGACAAAAGGCAACTAATGGGAGAAAGGGTTTATTTTATCTCACAATCTAGCACAGTGAAGCCAAGGCAAAAGCAACTCCACAACTTGAAATGACAAGTCATATCACATTTATAGTCCAGAAGAGAGAAAAATGAATATATCCATGCTTCCCAGTCTTAGTGAATTCTCTCTATTCTTATACAGACAAGGATTTACACCCAGCGGATGGTGTTGCTCACAGTGGGTTGGCTTTACTACATAAATTAGCAATTAAGATGATCTCCCCCAGACATGTCTACTGGCTAACCTGGTCTGTGTGACCCTTAAAACTCTTCAAGGGGATTCTGGATTGTGTCACACTGATAAAACTAGCCATCTCAGCTTCAGTAGGACATCTTTTGCTGTTCTTCAAATGGCTCTTTTGGGGGTTACTTATTTTGACTTTTATTGTGTGATAAAGGCACCATGATCAAAATCTACTTGGGGAGAAAAGTGTCTACTTCCACTTATAGATGTTATAAAAACATCATGAAGGGAAGTCAGGGCAGGGAACTCAAGGGTCTGGAAGCAGGAACTGCAGCAGAAGCTACAGAGTTGGCTTACTCAGTTTGCCTTTCTTATACAACCAGAACCATCTGCCAGTCTTGGCCCTTGCCATATCAACCATTAATCAAGAAAACACAACACTGGCTTGCCTACAGACCAGTCTGATGGAGCACTTTTTCAGTTAAGGGTCCCACTTCCAGATGAACTTAACTCGTATCAAGCTGACAAAAAACCAATCCTCCCAAAACCTAAGTAACACAGTGATTTGCTTACTCTATCTGTACCCAGGTCTTTAAGTAAAAATCCCCTTGTCTGTATTATTTTGGAGGTGGGTGTGGGGGGAGGTCCCTCCTTCCATCCCTCCTTCCCTTCTTCCCTCCCTCTCTCTCCCTCCTTCTCTCATTTCTTTCTCTACCTTTTTGTTTCTTCCTCTTTCTTCCCCTTCCTTCCTTTATTTTTTTGGAGACAGAGCTTACTGTGTAACTCACTGTGGTATGAAATTTGCTATCCTGCTGCCTTAGGTGCCCAACTGTTATGATTATATGTATTTACCACCATGACTTGAATCAAATACACACAGACAGACAGACTGACACACACACACACACACACACACACACACACACACACAAGGTCCCATGATTCTGGAAATATATGAGGAGACTATTCAGATCTATGAAAGAAAATAATTCTCTTTTCTCTAAATGACCCAAAGACTGGGCAATAGCAATTTTTAATTACAAACAAACAGCCTTATCTTTTAATAGTTTACATCAAGGAAGACAGGCAAAAGCCATTGGCAATGTTTTTTTTTCCCTCACGTATAGAGTTTGTTGCATAGATAGGTTAATGAGGCCCATACTTCCTCCAGCTAGGGATTCATGGACAGTGTGAGGAGGGGACAGTGGGGGAGGGGATGGTGTGAAAAGATGAAGCTGAGGTGGCTGAGAGCTTCTGAGACTGTCACTTCTCCACATCCTGGTGATAGTGAGAGGAAGATCTTGGTGGACAGATCAGCACACTTCTGTGCACGAAGGATGAGTCAGTGTAATTTGGTAGCTTAGTTCTAAACAGGATGGGACAATGGGGATTATTACAACCTTGGAGTGAGTGACAAACTGAGCTAGTCTTCATTCAGCATCATGCATGGTTTCTTCCAATGAGCTAACTGTTCATTGTGATTTATACATCCTTCTGACAAGAGGGCAAATGGAAAATGTGGAATGTAATTAAAATAACTGCACGCTTTCAATTATGGTAATCTATTGCCCTGTGCTGAACACCATTATCAGGGAGAATCCTGAGAAGGAATGCACTTGGGCATAGACGACAAATAGTTTCTTGGTTTGTCTTTTACAACAATAATTTAACTCAGGGACATGGACCAAGAAAAATGAATATTGAGGTGTAAGTTGACAGTACTTTCTCAGAACTCAAAAATAAGAATTCAATGCCTGTAGTTATAATTATATATTGATCATGAGGGTTATAATTTAATTCATACATGGGTTGTGCATGACAATTTCAGTCTTGCCTCATACTGAAATAAAATAAAATGCAATTACAGTTTTTTTCTGTAGTCTTCTAAATAGAACTATGTATTTCTAAGTAACTTTTTTGATAGAAAAAATCTTGAGAACTTAAATTTTTGACCCCATGGAGAATCTGAAAAGTATGCTCTGATAAATGTTTAATACTTATTGCTAAAATACAACAATGCTCATAAATATTGTATAGAACAAACAAAACTACAAAGAGAAACCTTTCACATTTTCATTAGATTGAGGTAATCTGTTCTTTCAAAGCGTGATGTGTATGTGTATATCTATTTTTAAATACAATTTTGGGCTTTTGTATCTATCCTTGAAAGCATGATGCACATATGTATGTCTATTTTTAAATACAGTTTTGGGCTTTTTAACAATTGCATTTCATTGAAACTTATAGGAAAGCTAGTTTTTAATGATATCATTGAAACTGATTAAAATAATCAGACCATATATTCAGCCTCTATCCAAATAATTGGTGTGGTATCTTTGGTGTGTAAACACTTGACTGCCCATTTTCTTCATATACCTATGAGAGAGATTGGTGGTAATCTCATGTCAACAGCTAATCACAAGACATACGACCTTATCTAAACCAAAGTTTTTACCTAAGATACATTTCCAAATATCACCTCAAGTAGTAGGAAATGTTTTTGCAAACTTATAATCACTTCACAGGATATTTGTATTTTTTTTACCATCTAGATATAGGTTTTAGTTCTCAAATGTTAAAAAGGGACCCTTAAAAACTATGGTATGTGTCATTGTTTTGGCTACACTGACTGGGTTTGACCCTGAGACAAAAACACAGCTCTGTGAACAGGATACCTTTAATGCAAGGAAGAACTAACTGTAACTTTGGTTTGGACTAATGAGGAAGAGATTAATAAGAAATGAATAGAATTATTCTGGAAAAAAAAGAATTCTGAGAAATAGCAACAATAAGAAACACCCACATCTCTAAGTCTGAGAGACAATACCGAAGGAAGACCCCATTGTCTCAGAGGTGAGATGCAGATCTCCTCAATGAGGGTGCGGTCATGGCTAGTGGTTGATGGAGATGACAAGTACTATGCTTGTAAAATTTCCCGGAAACCTTCCTCTGTGGTGCCTGGGAAAGCACCTACAGAAAGTTGCCATAGCTCAGCACCTGCCTTGAAGTACTCAATGGGAGGCTTAGAGAAATCATTTACTGGGAGATACCTTGCCAGTTGCATTCCATATGAAGTCTCTTCATGGGTGCTGACCAGTAGTTGCTGCCCAACCCACGCACTCTGGGAGCAGAGAGTAGGAGACACAAAGTGTGCTCTAGGAATGATGATGGCAAAGCCATGTGGGCTGAGGGAGTCTCAATAACAGAACATCCAGAGCCCAGAATAAGGTCTTTTATTTTCTCCATCAGGATGCCTTAAGCACCATTGAGTCACAAAGACCATGAAGCTGACAAAGAAATATTTGTAGTGCTGAGTCACAGAGAAAGCAATAAAGGGTAGATCTGGTGTTCATAGGCTTTCCATGACTAATTGCCATAGTCCAGTCATTTGACTGTTAAGTTCTCATACACAATCTTCTATATAGATGTGAAATTCTACACCTCAGTGAAATAATTATTTCTTTGTGTGTGTTGTATTGTGTGTTTGTGGGTGCAGGTCTATGGAGGCCAGAGCCGGGCATCAAGTGTCTGCCTCTATTACTCACCACCATATATGTTGAGACAGACTTCTCACTGAACCTGGAGGTCACCTATTAGGCTAGGCTGTGAGGCCAGTGATCTCTGGGTTCTGCTCCAGATATCTGGAAGCATTGTGACTTGTGTTGCCACGCCTAGCTTTTGATCCATCTCTGCAAACCCACAACTGTTTTTATCCCTAGCAGGATATAGCATTCCTTCTTACAAGTAAAGAAATTCTCAGCCTGTTCCCTAAATGAAGCACACAGTCTCTTCATTTATATCTATTAGCAACTACATTCATTTCACATCAAATTATATTAAAAGCCACAAGTTAGTTCATTATTGGATTAGTCATATTCTTCATTGGTATGATAAATACTTGATTTGGGCCTATGGTTTTAAGGGTTGTATTTATGGTCATTTAGTTTCATTGCCTCTGGGCCTGCAGTAGAACATCATGGTGGAAGGGTGTAGTAAAGCTTAGCTGTCCATCTTCTGGTGGCCAGGGTTAAAAGGGGTCAGGAACAGGACATGCATTTCAAAGGCAAGTCTTTCATGACCAGTTTCCTCAAGCTTGTCTTACCTCCCATGGTGCTATTACTGCATTCAAATGTTGAATCCATTAGTGTAGTTGCCATTTTGGTGTACCTTGTCCCCTTTTTGTGAGTCTGTGTGTGACGTATGCGGTCATATTCTCATGTTTGAGTTCAAAGGACTGCTTTGGATATTGCTCTTCACTTTCTTCCTTGCTTGAGATAAGGTCTCCTTTTGCTCATGGCTGCTTATAACTGCCTACCTGGCCCATGAAGTTTTGGAATTTTTCTTGTCACTGCTTCTTATTTCACCATAGAAAACCCGTGGTTACAGACATACACTACTGTAAACAGCATGTGTGGATATTCTGGGGATTTGAACTTTAATCCCCATGCACATGTGACAAGCTCTTTGTCCATACAGCCATATCCCCAGTTGTGAATGTAATTATTTTTGGAAAATACCTTATAGACATACACAGAGGTATAATTTGTGTCTCCCAATCCCATTAAGTTGACAAGCTTAACTATCTTCATTACCTCTGAATGAAGTTATAAGGTTAACTCACATATCTAATCACACACACACACACACACAAACACACAAAGAATTCAGAGATAGAAGAAAATTTCTAGCATATAAAATTAAGCATGTGCACTGAGGCTTCCATCCCAGTGGAGGTGGCAGGAGCCAAGGTAACACTATAGATTCCTGCTCCACCCATGGAACGAGGACTTGACCAGCTGCATGTGCTTAGGGTCTACTGATGTGTCTTCCATCCCAGTGGCAGGAACCAATGCACCATAGTCTCCTGCTCCACCAACTGGACCAGGTAAATCAGGTTTCATTTCTGGACTGCCTGCCTGGACTTGGGCTCGGCCACTGAGGCTTCCATCCCAGCAGAGACAGCAGGAGCAAGGGTACCACCATAGTTTCCTGCTCCACCCATGAAACTAGGACAAGCCAGGCTGCCTGTGCTTGGGGTCTACCACATCCTAGTCTCCTGCTCCACCTATGTGACTAAGACTATCACGGCCTGTCTCCAGGCCGCATTCCTGTGCCTGAGGTAAACCACTGAGGCCCACATCCATCCTAGTGGGATGCAAAGCACCCCAGCATCCGAGTCCATTTCTCCACACATGAGACCAGGAAGTGGAGAGCTACCACAATAGTGAACTTGCTTACAACCACCAGAAGGGAACCCTGGACCCATACAAACCAGGAGAGGAAGAGGCACCCTCTGGAACCGACTGCAAGAATGGATGGGAAGGAGACATTATAAGCACACAAGGAGCAATAGAAAAACCAATATGATACCATAAGAGTCCAGAGACCCTAAACTAACAAAACTGGAAAACCCCAACACAAATGAACCAGAAGAAAATGACATAAAAAACAACTTCATGGAAATGATAGAGGCTCTCATAGAGGATATGAGAAAATCCCTTAAAGAGATGGAAGAAAAAACAATCCAAAAAAATTCAAGAAATGGAACAAAAGACAAAGCAAACCTTGCAAAAAACAATTCAAACACTACAAGGGCTGAAATCTGAAATAGAAAAAAGAAAAAAAAACAGTCTGAAGGACTGCTGGAAAAAGAAAAACTGTGAAAACGGTCAGGAACTAATGATGCAAGCACATCCAACACAATACAAGAGACGGAAGAGAGAATCTCAGGTGTTGAAAATACACTAAGAGAATGAGATTAATCAACCAAAGAAAACTTTAAGTCCAACAAATCCCTAACACAAAATATCCAGCAAACTTAGAACAATGTGAAAAGATCAAACGTAAGAATAATAGGTATAGCAAACAAGTGAAAGACCTGCATCGCAAGAACTTTGAATCTTCAAAAACAGAAATTAAAGAAGCCATCAGAAAATGGAAAGATCTCCCATGCTCTTGGATAGGCAGGATCAATGTAGTAAAAATGACAATCCTGCTAAAAGCAATCTACAGATTCAATGCAATCCCCATTAAAATCCCAGCACAGTTCTTCACAGACCTTGAAAGAACAATAATCAATTTTGTATGGAAAAACAAAAGACCCAGGATAGCCAAAACAACCCTGTTCAACAAGGCAACGTCCAGAGGCTTCACCATCCTTGACCTCAAGCACTATTATAGAGCTATAGTCCTGAAAACAGCTTGGTATTGGCACAAAAATAGACTGGTAGACCAATGGAATCGAATTAAAAACCCGGATATTAACCCACACACCTATGAACATCTGATCTGTGACAAAGAAGATAAAAATATACAATGGAATAAAGAAAGCATCTTCAACAAATGGTGCTGGCATAACTGGAAGCTGGCATGTAGAAGAATGTGGATTGATCCATGTTTATCACCATGCACAAAACTTAAGTCCAAATGGATCAAAGACCTCAACATAAATCCAGCCACACTGAACCTCTTAGAACAGAAAGTGGGTGGTACCCTTGAACCAATTGGTATAGGAGACATCTTCCTGAACATAACACCACTAGCACAGACACTGAGATCAACAATTAATAAATGGGACCTCCTGAAACTGAGAAGCTTCTGTAAGGCAAAGGACACAGTCAGCAAGACAAAAAGGCAGCCCACAGAATGAGAAAAAATATTCACTAATCCCACATCTGACAGAGGGTGGATCTCCAAAATTTACAAAGAACTCAAGAAGCAAGTCTCCAAATCACCAAAGGATCCAATTAAAAAGTGGGCTGCAGAACTAAATTGAGAATTTTCAATAGAGGAGTCTAAAATAGCTGAAAGGCACTTGAGAAAGTGTTCAACATCCTTAGCCATCTTGGAAATGCAAATCAAAACAACTCTAAGATACCATCTCACTCCTGTCAGAATGTCTAAAATCAAAAACACCAATGACAATTTATGCTGGAGAGGATGTGGTGAAAGGGGGACACTCATCCATTGCTGGTGGGAGTGCCAACTGGTTCAGCCACTTTGGAAATCAGTATGGAGATTCCTCAGAAAAATGGGAATAAACCTACCACAAGACCCAGCAACTCCACTCTTAGGCATATATCCAAAAGATGCCCATTCATACAACAAAGATGTCTGTTCCACTATGTTCATAGCAGCATTATTTGTAATATCCAGAACTTGGAAGCAACCTAGATGCCCCTCAACCGAAGAGTGGATAGAGAAAATGTGGTACATTTACACAATGGAGTACTATTCAGCAGAAAAAAACAATGGAATCCTGACATTTGCAGGCAAATGGATGACACTAGAAGAAACCATCCTGAGTGAGGTAACCCAGTCACAAAAAGAGAAACATGGCATGTACTCTCTCATATATGGATTTTAGACATAGATCAGGGGAGTGCCAGCCTACAATCCCATGGCCAGAGAGTCTGGGAAACAGAATGTTTCGTTTAGTGGCTGATCGAAGAAGAGGCATACTCCCTCGGTTAAGTACTAAGCTGAACTCAAGAAAGCCAGTAACAGAGAGGGAGGACTGATGATCAAAGGGATTAAGACTGGGCTGGTTTAACCCCCCAGAAACAGTTGATCTGACAAAGGTTAACTCTTAAATACCAGGCATCAGCCTGGGAATCCACCATGGGACTGATCAAGACCCCCTGAATGTGAGTGGCAATGAGGAGGCCTAGGTTTAATCTATTGAGCCTTGGGCAGGAGATCCGTACCCATCCTGAGTATACACATGGACTTTGGACTCCCATCCAACAATGTGAGGTACACTCTCACCCTGAACTCTTGGGGAAGGGTATAGGCCCTGCCCTATATGAAATGACAGACTATGGACACCCACATGGAGGGCCTCAACCTCCCTGGGGAAATGAGGGGATAATGGGGGGTTTGGGGGGAGAGCATGGGAGGAGGGGAGGGAAAGGGAGAGGGACCTGGAACTGACTTGTGAAGCAACCTTGTTTCTTATCTAAATTTAAACTGAAAAATAAATTAAAAAAAAGATAATACAAACTGCAAAAAAAACCCCAAAAAACCAAAGACAAAACAAACAAACAAAAAAAAGAAAAATAGGTGTAGAAGAAGGGGAAGAAAACCACCTCATAGGGGCAGAAAATATATTCAACAAAATCATGGAAGAAAACTTTCCCAACCTTAAGAAAGACATGCCAATGAAGGTACAAGAAGGTTACAAAACACCACATAGAGTGAACCACAAAAAAAGTCCCCTCGCCACATAATAATCAAGACCCCAAATATACAGAATAAAGAAAGAATATTAAGAGCAGCTAAGGAAAAAGGCCAAGTAACATGTAAAGGCAGACCTATCAGAATTACACCTGACTTCTCCATGGACACTCTGCAAGCTAGAAGTTCCTGGATAGATATTCTACCAACATTAAGAGACCATGGATGCCAGCCCAGACTACTATACCCGGCAAAGCTCTCAATCACTATAGATGGAGAAAACAAGATATTCAATGACAAAACTAGATGCAAGCAATACGTGTCCACTAAGGCAGCCCTACAGAAAGTTTTGGAAGGAAAACTCCAACCCAAGAAAGCTAACTGCAACCAGAAAAACATAGGCATTAGAGAATCCCCTCTACCAACAGACAAAAGAAAAAAGGGGTGAAATTCCACATGAAATTCCACCAACAACAACCATTGCAAATCGAAGAAGGATGAGCAATCAATGGTCATTAATATCCCTCAATATCAATGGCCTTAACTCACCCATAAAAAGACACAGGCTAGCAGAATGGATTCAAAGACAGAACCCGTCCTTCTACTGCATAAAAGAAACACACCTCACCCTCAAAGACAGACCTTACATGAGAGTTAAAGGTTGGGAAAAATTTTTCAATCAAATGGACCCAAGAAACAAGCAGGAGTAGCAATCCTAATATCTAACAAATTAGACTTTAAAATAAAATCAATCAAAAGAGAGGAAGGAGGTCATTGCATACTCATCAGAGGTGAAATCCACCAATATGAAGTGTCTATCCTGAACATCTATGCCCCAAATACAAAGGCATCCACATTCATAAAAGAAACATTATTAGAACTTAAAACACATATAAAGACCCACACAGTTATAGTGGGAGATTTCAACACACCACTCTCACTACTAGACAGGAATTCCAGACAGAAACTCAACAAAGAAGCAATGGGTCTAATAGAAGTAATGACCCAACTGGGATTAACAGACATCTATAGAACATTACATCCACATAAAAAAGAATATACTTTCTTCTCACCACCACATGGAACCTTCTCAAAAATCGACCACATACTTGGCAGCATATTAAACATCAGCAGCTACAAAAAATTGGAATAACTCCATGTATCAGACCACCATTCTTTAAAATTAGAATTCAACAACAACACAAATTGCAGAAAACCTACAAATTCATGGAAATTGAATAATGCGCAACTGCACCATTCCTGGGTCAAAGAAAAAATTAAAAAAGGTATTAAAGACTTCCTAGAATTCAATGAGAATGAAGACACAACATACCCAAACCTATGGGACATTTTGAAAGCAGTGCTACGGGGGGAAGTTCATAGCACTAAGTGCCCACATGAAGAAACTGGAGAATAGTTATACTAGAGAATTAACAGCACAGCTGAAAGCTCTAGAACACAAAGAAGAACACTCCCCCCAGGAGGAGTAGATGCCAGGAAATAATCAAATTGAGGGCTGAAATCAATAAAGTAGAAACTAGAAAAACAATACAAAGAACCAATGCAATGAAGAGTTGGTTCTTTGAGAAAATCAACAAGATAGACAAACCTTTGTCCAAACTTACCAAACAGCAGAGAGTGAACATGCCAATTAACAAAATCAGAAATGAAAAGGGAGAAATAACAATGGACTCTGAGGAAATCCAGGGAATCATCAGGTCATATTTTGAAAACCAGTACTCCACAAAATTCAAAAATTTAAAGGAAATGGGCGACTTCCTGGATAGCTATCACTTGCCAAAACTAAATCAAGAACAGATAAGCAATTTATATAAACCTATAACCCCCTATGGAAATAGAAGCAGCATCAAAAGTCTCCCAACCAAAAGAAGTCCAGGTCCAGATGGCCTCAGTGCAGAATTCTACCAGAAATTCAAAGAACATCTTATACCAATTCTTCTCAAAGTAGTCCACACAATAGAAGCAGAAGGGTCTTTGCCAAACTCTTTCTATGAGGCTTCAATAACCTTGATCCCCAAGCCACACAAAGACACAACTAAGAAAGAGAACTTCAGACCAATATCCCTCATGAACATTAATGCAAAAATATTCAATAAAATACTGGCAAATCAGATCCAAGAACACATCAAAACAATCATTCACCACGATCAAGTAGGTTTCATCCCAGGGATGCAGGGATGGTTCAACATATGAAAATCCATTAACGGAGTCCACCATATAAACAAGCTGAAAAACAAAAATCACATGATCACCTCACTAGATGCTGAAAAAGCCTTTGACAAAATCCAACACCCCTTCATGATAAAGGTCTTGGAGAGATCTGGGATAACAGGGACTAAAACATAATAAAAGCTATACACAGTAAACCAACAGCCAACATCAAACTAAATGGACAGAAACTCAATGCAATTCCTCTAAAATCAGGAACAAAACAAGGCTGTTCCTTTTCAACATGGTACTCGAAGTTCTAGCCATTGCCATATGACAACAAAGGAGGATCAAGGGGATACAAATTGGGAAGGAAGAGATCAAACTTTCACTGTTTGCAGATGATATGGTAGTTTACATCAATTACCCAAAGAACTCTACCAGGAAACTCTTACAGCTGATTCACACCTTCAGCAAAGTGGCAGGCTACAAGATCAACTCAAGAGAATCAGTAGCCCTACTATATACAGATGATAAAAGGGCTGAAAAAGAAATCAGAGAAACATCACCCTTTACAATTGTCACAAACAACATAAAATACCTTGGGGGTAACGCTTACCAAACAAGTGAAAGACCTGTACCACAAGAACTTTGAACCTTTAAAGAAAGAAATTAAAGAAGCACTCAGAAAATGGAAAGATCTCCCACGCTCTTGGATAGGTAGGATCAATGTAGTAAAAATGACAATCCTGCTAAAAGCAATCTACAGGTTCAATGCAATCCCCATTAAAATCCCAGCACAGTTCTTCACAGACCTTGAAAGAACAATAATCAATTTTGTATGGAAAAACAAAAGACCCAGGATAGCCAAAAACAACTCTGTTCAACAAGGCAACATCCAGAGGCTTCATCATCCTTGACCTCAAGCACTATTATAAAGCTATAGTCCTGAAAACAGCTTGGTATTGGCACAAAAATAGACTGGTAGACCAATGGAATTGAACTGAAAACCCGGATATTAACCCACACACCTATGAACATCTGATCTGTGACAAAGAAGCTAAAAATATACAATGGAATAAAGAAAGCATCTTCAACAAATTGTGCTGGCATAACTGGAAGCTGGCATGTAGAAGAATGCGGATCGATCCATGTTTATCGCCATGCACAAAACTTAAGTCCAAATGGATCAAAGACCTCAACATAAATCCAGTCACACTGAACCTCTTAGAAGAGAAAGTGGGTGGTACCTTTGAATGAATTGATACAGGAGACAGCTTCCTGAACATAACACCACTTGCACAGACAGTGAGATCAACAATTAATAAATGGGACCTTCTGAAACTGGGAAGCTTCTGTAAGGCAAAAGATACAGTTCGCAAGACAAAAAGACATCCCACAGATTGGGAAAAATATTCACTAATCCCACATCTGACAGAGGGCTGTTCTCCAAAATTTACAAAGAACTCAATAAGCAAGTCTCCAAAACACCAAAGGATCCAATTAAAAAATGGGGGACTGAACTAAATAGAGAATTATCAACAGAGCAGTATAAAATGGCAGAGAGTCACTTGAGAAAGTGTTCAACATCATTAGCAACTATGGAAATGCAAATCAAAGCAACTCTGAGATACCATCTCACTCCTGTCAGAATGGCTAAAATCAAAAACACCATTGACAGTTTCTGTTGGAGAGGACATGGAAAAAGGGGAACACTCCTCCACTGCAGATGGGAGTGCCAACTTGTACAGCCACTATGGAAATCAGTGTGGAGATTCCTCAGGAAAATGGTACTCAGTCTACCATAAGACCCAGGAATTCCACTCTTAGGCATACACCCAAAAGACACTGATTCACACAACAAGGATGTCTGTGCCACTATGTTTATGGCAGCATTATATGTAATAGCTAGATACTGGAAGCAACCTAGATGCCCCACAACTGAAGAATGGATAGAGAAAATGTGGTACATTTACACAATGGAGTACGGCTCAGCCGAAAAAAAACAACGGAATCTTGAAATTTGCAGGCAAATGGATGGCAATAGAGGTATGTGTTCACTCATATATGGATTTTAGACATGGGTCAGGGGAGTGTCAACCTACAATCCCAGTGCCAATGAGTCTGGGAAACAAGGAGGTTCCCAAGAGAGATGTATGATACCCTAGAGAAGTAGAATGAGGCAAGATCTCCAGGGAGCCAGGAAAAAGAGAAGGGGATAAGAGGAGGTGAGAAGAATGTATGGGGGAGCAGGAAGGTTGAGTGAAGGTAAGACTAGTGGAGAGCAGGATGAGAGGTTGAGTCAATATAGGCTTGAGGAGAGAGCTGACACTAGTGAGATCTCCAGAGATCTACAAGGATAACACTAACTGGCAAACTAAGCAATAGTGGAGAGACTACATTAATTGCCCCTCATTGATGGTAAGGTTGATAACTACCTTATATTGCCATCCTAGAACCTTCATTCAGTGACTGATGGAAGCAAAGGCAGATACCCACAGCTAAACACTGAACTGAACTCCTGGAACCTAGTGACAGACATGGACGAGTGACGAGAAAAGGGGTCAAGACCATGATGGTGAAACCAACAAAGACAGCTGACCAGATAAGGGGGAGCTCTTGAATTCCAGACTGATGCCTGAGAGGACAACAGGGGACTAATTCAGACTACATGAACGTAGTCTCAGTGAGGAGGCCACAGAAATCACTGGGGCCTTGGGTAATAGATCAGTGTTTATCATAGTTTATGAATGATCTTTGGGATCCCATTCCAAATAGAGGGATGCTCTCTCAGCCTGGACCCATGGGGAAGGGCCTAGATCCTGCCCTGGATGAAATGACACACTTTGGAGATCCCCCCCAAGGAGGGCCTCACCCTCCCTGGGGGATGATGTGTGGATTGGGTGGGGGGCTGGGGGCCCTGGTGGAGAGACAAGGGAAGAGGGGTGGGAGAGGGAGCTGGGATTGACATGTGAAGCATTCATGTTTCTAATTAAAAAAAAACAAATAAAATTAAGCATGTATATGAGGACAAGCAAAGAGAAAATAAGCAGTTACTTTAGACTTTATTTTAAATGAATCACAGTCTAGTATTTTTGTCACATGTCTTCATTCTGCTTTTCAGACAGCACTTCAGCTGGTCAGATTCTTCACTTGGTATAGAAATCCAATCCTTTCTGAGACAGTATAATCCTCAGTTGTCCTGCTCTTTCCCTTTGGTTGCTATGAGTTTTCATTAACCTTTTCTACCGTTCTTAGAAGGACTGGGAATCGTCACAAAAAGAGAAACATGGCATGTACTTTCCTATATATGGATTTTAGACATAGATCTGGAGAGTGCCAGCCTACAATCCCATGGCCAGAGAGTCTGGAAAACAGAACCTTCATTCAGTAGCTGATGGAAGCAGAGGCAGACACCCACGGCTAAGCACTGAGCTGAACTCAAGAAATCCAGTGACAGAGAGGGAGGACTGATGACCAAAGGGATTAAGACTGGGCTAGTTTAACCCCCAGAAACAGCTGACCCGACAAAGGTTAACTCTTGAATCCCAGACTGATGCCTGGGAATTCACCATGGGACTGATCAAGACCCCCTGAATGTGGGTGTCAGTGAGGAGGCCTAGGTAATCTATTGAGCCTTGGGTGGTAGATCAGTATTTATCCCAGGTATACAAATGGACTTTCGACTCCCATCCAACAATGTGAGATACACTCTCACCCTGGACACTTGGGGGAGGGTCTAGGCCCTGCCCTGGGTGAAATGACAGACTATGGACAACCCCATGGAGCGCCTCACCCTCCCAGGGGAAATGAGGGGATGTTGGGGCGGGGTTGGTGGAGGTCATGGGAGGAGGGGAGGGAAAAGGAGAGGGACATGTGAAGCAACTTTGTTTCTAATATATATATGTAAAGAAGGACTGGGAATCACTTTGCAGGATCCCATATTCCAGATATATTTGTTCATGTGTCATTTTTGAAGTCTAATTTCCCCCTTGGTAATTATTAACAATTTCTCTAGCCTGAAGAACAGCTGCTATTTTGTTTTTATCTATTGGCTCGCTGTCATGGGTCTAAAACAGCACTACATAGCTTTTTCCTCATTATGAGACATCTCCTACTGGTGGAAAGGGGAAGGTCACTGAGAAGCTTACAAAGTTCAGAAGCTCATGAAACTTACAAGAATCAAAGAGTCCCAGAGGTTACATAATATGTAGCAATTGTGGGAGACATTGCACTGATACAACTGTGAACTGTAATGATCCAACTTTTGTGAGTCATCATTCATGATGCAGTGAGCTTTTTGGTTATTCAGGTGCCTGTGTCAGCCATACTCATTGATTCAGCAAGTATGGTAGTTAGGATTTTTATTGCCATGATAGAACACCATAACCAAAGCAACCTGTGGAGGAAAAAGTGACCTGTACTTTCAAAGCACTGCTCATCATCACAGAAAGTTGGGACAGGAAATCATGACAGGAACCTGAAGGAATGCAGGGACCATGGAGAAGTACTCTTATTGGCATATTTCTTATGGCTTTCTTGACCTGCTTTCTTATAGAACTTAGGACCATGAACTTAGGCGTGACCCCACCCACAATGGGCTCATCAATCATTAATTAGGAAAGCCACCTGCACCCACTGGAAGAAGAGATGGGAAGAAAACAGAATAAGAGCACAGTCAACAATAGAAAGTCCAACATGACTCCACCAGAATCTAGAGAACCAATGCCAGCACGACCTGAAAAGAATTACATAGACAAAGCAGAGGAGGCAGACTTTAAAATTTATTTTATGATGATGATAGAGACACTCAAAGAGGAAACAAGGAAATCCCTTAAAGAAATAGAAGAAAAAACAAATAAAAAATACATGAAATGATGGAAATTTTTCAAGAAATAAACAAATCTGTCAAAGAATCTAATGAGTACCAAGAAAAAAACAACCAAACAAATGAAGGAAACCACTCAAGCAGTTGAAGGATTGAAAGCTGAAATGGAAACAATAAAGAAAACACAGAATGAGGGGAAGCTGGAAATAGAAAAGCTGTGTAAATGATCAGGAACTACAGATGCAAGTATCAGCCAATAGAATATAGGAGATAGAAGAGAGAATCTCAGGTGTTGAAGACTCGTTAGAAGATATAGTCATGAACCAAAGAAGATCTCAAAACCAACAAATTCCTAGCGCAAAATATCCAGGAAATATGGGACACCATGAAGAAGCCAAACCTGAGAATAATAGGAATAGAAGAAGGCAAAGAAATACAGCTCAAATGTACAGAAAACATATTCAACAAAATCATAGAAGAAAACTTCCCTAACCTAAAGAAGGGTATGCCTATGAAAATACAAGAATCTTACAGAACACCAAATAGGCTGGACCAGACAAAGAAGTCACCTCGCCATATAATAATCAAAACATCAAACCTACAGAATAAAGAGAAAATATTAGGAGCAGCTAAAGAAAAAGGCCAAGTAACATATAAAGGCAGACCTATCCGAATTACACCTGGTTTCTCAATGGAAACTATGAAAGCCAGAAGATCCTGGACAGATGTCCTACAAATGCTAAGGGAACAAGGATGCCAGTCCAGACTACTATATCCAGCAAAGCTTTCAATTATCATAGATGGAAAAAACAAAATATTCCATGACAAAGCCAGATTTAAACAATACGTATCCATGAATCCAGCTCTACAGAAAGTGCTAGAAGGAAAACCTAGACCCAACGAATATAACTACATTCATAAAGGCACAGGCAATAGATAATCCCACTTTACCAAACACGAAAAGAAAAAGGAAGGAAAACCTACACAAAATAACTCCACTACCAATAAATCAAGTACAAACAAGAATCATCAATCCATGATCATTAATATCCCTCAATGTCAACAGTCTCAACTTGCCTATAAAAAGACACAGACTAGCAGAATGGATAGGAAGACAGAACCCATGCTTCTGCTGCATACAAGAAACACATCTCAATATCAAAGAAAGACATTACCTCAGAGTAAAGGGTTGGGAAAAGATTTTCCAATCAAATGGACCCAAGAAACAAGCAGGTGTAGCAATCCTAATATCTAACAAACTAGACTTCAAATTAAAATCAATCAAAAGAGATGAAGAAGGGCACTTCATATTCATCAAAGGAAAATTCCATCAAGATGAAGTCTCAATTTTGAACATCTATGCCCCAAATACAAAGGCACCTACATTTGTGAAAGAAACATTACTAAAGCTCAAAGTGCACATAAAATTGCACACACAAATAGTAGGAGACTTCAACACTCTGCTCTCACTGCTAGACAGGACCTCCAGACAGAAACTTAACAAAGAAACAAAAGAACTAAAGAAGTTATGACCCAACTGGGTTTAACAGACATCTATAGAACATTCCACCCAAACACAAAGAGGTACACCTTCTTCTCGGCACCACATGGAACCTTCTCTAAAATTAACCACATAATAGGAAACATAGCAAATTTCCACAGATACAAAAAAAATTGGAATAACCCCCTGTATATTATCAGACCACCATGCATTAAAATTAGAATTCAACAATAACACAAATCGCAGAAACCCTACAAATTCATGGAAATTGAACAATGCACAATTACACCATCCCTGGGTAAAGGAAGAAATTAAAAAAAGAAATTAAAGACTTCCTGGAATTCAATGAGAATGAAGACACAACATACCCAAGCCTATGGGACACTCTGAAAGCAGTGCTAAGAGGAAAGTTCATAGCACTAAGTACCCACATGAAGAAATTGGAGAACAGTCACACTAGAGAATTAATAGCACAGCTGAATGTTCTAGAAAAAAAAGAAGCAAACTCCCCCCAAGAGGAGTAGATGCCAGGAAATAATCAAATTGTGGGCTGAAATCAATCAAGTAGATCCCAGGAAAATATTGAGAAGAATCAATGAAACAAAGAGTTGGTTCTTAGAGAAAATCTGTGGGGACCACAGACCCTGGCGGGAAACCCACTCCTCCATCAGTCTGGGAGCTGCCAGACAATGTTTACTGAAAACATGTTTACTGAAAACAATCCAATGCCATAAGCTCCCGATAAGGGCTCGCTCACTGAAACACCCTGACTTTGATCAGGTGACCTCGAGTGATCTAAAGGGATAACACCAATTGGCAAGCTAGGCAATAGTGGAGGGACCACCTCGAATGCCCATTCCTGATAATGAACTTGATGTCTATAACCATCCGGGAGCCTTCTTCCAGTGACTGATGGAAGCAGAGGCAAACACCCGCAGTTGAACACTGAACTAAGCCCAAGGAACCCAGTGACAGAGAGAGAGGAGTGATGAGCAAATTGGCAAAGAATGGGCTGGCAAAACCAGCAGAGACAGCTGATCTGAACAAGAGGGAGCTCTTGGACCCCAGACCGACAGCTGGGAGGCCAGCATGGGACTGATCCAGACCCTCTGAATGTGAGAGTCAGTGAGAAGGCCTGGGCAACCTATGGGGCCCTGGGCAGTGGATCAGTGTTTATCCCTGGCATACAAACAGACATCGTGTGTCCATAACACAAAGAGGGATGCTCTCTCAGTCTGGACTCTTGGGGGAGTGCCTGGACCCTGCCCTGAGTGAAATGACAGACTCTAGATATCGTCTACTGGAAGAAAATGGCGATAGGGTGGGAGGCTGGGGGGGGATGGTGGGGGAGGTAGAGAGAACTGGGATTGACATGCAAAACAAGCTATTTAAAATTAAAATTAAAATAACAATGAAAATAACCAAGTCCTTAGGAAGCAATTGTGCCTTAAGTTAACTGCTCTAACAGTGTGAACCCACCGCTGCACTTTCTCTGTGAAATGAGTCCATGGGCCCTAAGCAACACCATGATGAATGCTGCAATTGTGGACAATGCAGTTGTTTCTGCCAATAATAGTGTTCAAATAAAGCCTGTCTTTCCCAACCATATTGGTGGGAAGGCAAATTAATATCCAGAATATGTATCTGTTGTAGTGGGGACAACTCTGTACCCTGCCCTTGTTGCTAACTCTCAGTGGTTACCTGTGGAAATGTAGTTGTGCATGAGGACAGGTGTTGATGTCAGAGATTGAAGAAATAAGTACATTTAGTAAGGGTGTCTTTATGGAAACTCCTTGTTATTTAAACCATGCACGGTCTTCATTCTCACTCCCACACCCCCTTTCTTATTTCAGGACATGACTAAGGAAGAGGACCGACTAATACTAAGAAGTACAAGTATTTCATATTTCTGATTAGTGGGGGTCTTCTCTGCAATGGATACTGTAGGAGTGAACCCCGCAAAGCTATCTGCCCATGAAGGTGGGGACAAGTAAATTAGCACAGGTAGAGATAAAAGGAAGTGAAAGGAAAAAGGATCTCCTCTTTTGGAAGCCAGCCATGCTTCTGACTCCTAGCTTGTGTGACTCTCTCTCTCTTTCTCTCTCTCTCTCTCTCTCTCTCTCTCTCTCTCTCTCTCTCTCTCTCTCTCTCTGGTAAATAAATATATTGTATCCCCTATAGCATCGGCTATCATCATTAGGATACCCTTGAAAATCTACTGAAGAATAAACATCTTCCTGGGAGGTATCAGGAAGCCATAGGCATGAACTAAGAGAAGGAATGCAATGAGTACTGAGTTGAGAACCAACAGTGGTGTGCCTATGCAATTTTCTCCTCCTCTCATGCTTCCTTGGTCTTAGTTTCTCATGTCTGGTGCTCTGGCTGCATACCACCCAGTTCATAACAAGGAAGCTCAGGCCTCATAGTCTCCTAATGGTTCATTGTTCAAGCTGAGCTACTGAATTAAATGGTACAAGGTAGGCCATGCAATCCTTGGCCTTTGAAATGCCCCATTGGTGGCAAAAAAGATGTTGCAGTGACCTCAACCCATGAAGTTCTTCCAGCCTCCAAGAATTTCTGTTTTACCTATTCATTAAGAAATGAAAGTAAATGAAAGACCCCGAATTTATAGAAATAAAATATAAGCTTAAACAGAGAGGGCACCCCACTAGAGAACTCAGAAAGTAAACAAAGGGCCACATCCCAGGAACTGGCCAAATCACAGAATGGGATGTATGGTTTAGCAACATTAATTGCAGAAGGGCTGTAAACCCACAAAAGGCCAAATTCTGGGCTGCTGTCCACCTGTGACAAACTGACCAGGGCATCAGAGATGGGCAAACAAGATTTGTGGGAAACAAGGAGATGATAACCACCATTTACTTAGGGAGAGATGATTAACTCATACCAAGGTTTGAGGATTTTACAACATGTAGGTCAGGAAGACATCTACTTCCCCTGGTCAGTAGTCACGTACCCCCACCCCCGCCAGTCACAAGATAGGGACCCCTCCCAAAGGATTGTGGTTTTTGTCTTTAAAAGCTGATTGTAACTGAACCTCGGGGCCAATTGGTCTAAAAGCTGACCGAGAGGCCCATCTGCAGATGCCTAATTAAAGCCTCTTGCGTGTTGCATCAATTGGCACGTGGACTCTTGATTCTTGGGGCAACGAATCCAGCTTGGGGACCCCTCCTCAATTTGGGGTACCCCAACATAAGTACAACATCCAACTGGGTCTACTATAATTAGAATTGATGTTAGACTCCAGCCATAATCTGGCCCTGTGAACCCCAAGTGCTTTAGTTTCCTAGGAATTAGTATTAATTTAGAGCCACATTCAGTAATCTCTAAAGTGTGTGGGCATTTCTTTTTCCTAATGTAGAGACCTCCAGAGACTGCTGTAGGCTCTTTGAGAGAAGAACTAGAGGAAGAGTATGGGTGTGTGGTTTCCCTTGAGGCGATTGCCTCACAAATGCAAATCCCAGGAAACACACAAGGCTTGCAATAAGTGCTTATCTGATGGTAAATTTTATGGCTTAACTCAGCAAATAGCACAGGAAGAATTTCTCTAAAAGATACAGCACAGGGAAAAAACATCTTGTTTTCACCTGATTTTCCAGCTGGCTAAAGTCTGTGATGTGTTAAGGGCATCACAATTCAAGCCCTAGCCCTTTGCAGAATAGTGTTTTTTAATGACCCATAGCTGATATTAGAAACAATAGATGTAAGAAAGCCAAGAGAATAGTTCTCTTTCAGTCCAGAAAGAAGCAGATTATTATGACAAAGGTCTTTGTAGCCAATAAAGGTCAAGTTGTCACCCTGGCTCTAGTTGCAAATCCCTTTTAAAAATTGCCTTTGAAAGCAATTTACGGCAAACAGGCCAATGTCATGCTTCAAGACTCCATGAAAATATAAAGCACTGAGAGCCCACACATTTTCAGCATGAAGCTTACCCCACTTAGAGCAATCAAGATGTTATTGCCAAGGTAAGGGAAACATCAGATCTAATAGTTGATCTTGCCCTGTTTGGCTTTAACTGTCAATGTGTCACAGTCTAAGAGTTACTGGGAAGGGGAGCCTTGACTGAGGAATTGCCTATATTAAATTGGCAGGTGAGCCTGTCTGTAGGCAAATTGTCTTGATTGTTAATTGATGTAGGAGGGCCTAGCCAGTGTGGGCAGCACTGTGTAAGAAAGGCAGCTGACCTGTGAGTCAGTGAGCAAGCAGTACTCTCCGCAGTCATTCTTGTATTTCTGTGGCTGGGAGGTGAGTTTCCTTGGTCAGCCTTCATGCGACTGTCAAAGTCTGCCTTGACTTTCCTAAATGACGGACTGTGACCTGGAATTATAAGTCAAATAAATCCTTTCTTCCCATATGTTGCTTTTTGGTCAGGATATTTTAGCATGCCAATAGAAATAAAACCAGGATGGTCCCCAAATTCAGTTAAAAACTGAAGATTACTCATTTACCCCACTGTGTTTCCCAGTCATACAAATAACATCTGGTTACCTTAGCTTGAGGGTTCTCCTTCCCTCTCTGAAAGAACCCTGTTTTCGCTAATGAGCCAGGCCATGGTTCTAAGTAAGTGAGAATAAGTGCAAATTAGAAAACCTGACAAATAATTGTTTGTCTGAGGGGCCATAGAACACAGTGCAGAAGCCCAGTACTGCAGGTTGAGGCTGTCTTGGGAGAAAGCACGACCTGTGAGTTCTGTGAGGGAGCCTTCACGATTCAGGTGAGCTGTCTGTTAAAAGGTACCACCTACTTAAAGTAGCTCACTCTGAGTCTTGGCAGCCAAGGACCACTTGCCAAGACCTCTTGTGAGGATAATCTCCTTTTTAATTTTAGATAGTTTTACATTCCCCTAATCCTGTTTAATTCTAGGCATTAATAATTGTTAGATATTTTATCTGGTGAACTCAACAGATGGGGCTGCTTCTTAAGACTGCTAACATTTTCATTTTCTAAAGAGTAAATGCATTAGCAATGCTGCATTCATGTAATTATTTTTCCTCTGCTCCACTTTTGACTTCTGTTAATAATTATAAATTAACAAAACAACAAATCTCAGAAAATGAATCCCATGCCATACCATGTATGGATGTATGGATGTTACTCCTTTGTTTGTTTTGTTTTCAGATAGGTTGTCTCTATGTAGCCCTGCCTGGTTACAAACTCACAGAGATCTAATTGCCTCTGCTTCTTTAATATTGGGTTAAAATTCATGTGCCACCATTCCTCACGTACACATTGATTTTGAAAATGGTAACCATCTAGTCACCAAGAAGTTGATGAGATGGCTTAGCAGTGAAGAATATTTGCTGCTCTTACAGTGGACCCAAGTTAGGTTCCTGGCGACTTCTACACACAAACACACACACACACAAACCCCTAAAAATTATAGCCATCCAGAGAAAATTCCCAACACTTAAAAAGACTTTATTCCATCAGTTTGTGTTTTCTCTATTGCTCCTATTTCAATTTTTATATCTTGAATACTTTTATTCCTTTCCCCCAACTGTTTGTTTTTTCTTGGCTTTCATTAAGGGATTTATTCAATTCCTCCATTTTTTGTTTGACCTTCCTCTGATCCTTAAAGGGTTTATTCATTCCCTCTTTAAGGAACTCTAACATCTTCATAAAGTTGATTTTAAGGTCTTTTTCTTCTGTTTCAGTTGTGTTGGAATATTCAGAGCTTGTTGTAGTAGAATAGCTGGGCTCTGGATGACTAAGATCAATAACACAAATTATTGCAGCTCATGCTGTCAAGGATGTAGAGAAAGAATAATACTCCTCTGTTGCTTGTGGAAATGCAAACTCATACAGTCACTTTGGAAATTAATATGGTGGTTCCTCAGAAAATTGGGAATCTATCTACTTCAAGATCCAGCGATACTACTCTTCAGCATATAACCAAAAGATGCCCCATCCTACCACAGTGACACTTTGCTTAACTATGTTAATAGTAGCTTAATTCATAACAGGCAGAAACTGAAAACAACATAGATTTCCCTCAACCAAAAATGGATGAAGGAAATGTGGTCCATTTATTCTTAAATATTACTCAGTTGTTAGAAAAAAAATGACATCATGAAATTTCAGGCAATTGGATGGAACTAGAAGAAAATCATCCTGAGTTAGGTATCCCAGACCCAGCAAGATAAATATGCTATGTGCTTCCTTATAAATGAATATTGGCTCTTTTTTTTTTGGTTTTATGAGACAGGGTTTCTCTGTATTGTTTTGGAGGCTGTCGGTCCAGCCCAGCCTCGAACTCACAGAGATCCGCCTGCCTGTGCCTCCCGAGTGCTGGGATTAAAGGCGTGCGCCACCACCGCCTGGTGAATATTGGCTCTTAAGTAAAGGATAATCATGCTGTAATCCACAGATCCAGAGAAGTTAGATGAAGAGGAGGGCTATTGGGGTGGGGGGAATACGTGAACCTCCCTGGGAAGGGGAAATAGAATAGATTAGGTGGATTGACTCGGGATGGGTGTGGATGGGAGCAGGAGAGACTAAATGGTGGATGGAGGGACCAATGGGGAGAGTATGACTAGAATAGGTGGGCATTTAAGGGACATTGTGGAAACAATGTAGTGGAAACTTCCTGGAACCTATGAGGTGATCCTAGCAGCAACTCATAGTAATGGAGGATATGGAGCCTGAACCAGCCATCTTATGCAACCAGACAAGACTCCCAGCCATGGGACTGGGATACCAACCCAGCCACAAAACCTTCTACCCACAGCCTGTCTTGACTGCAAGATGTTCTGGGGCAATGTTGGTTCAGAGTTTGTGGTAATGGACACCCAATGGCTTGACTATCTTGATGTCCAAGTGAAAGAGGAAGCCCATGCCTAACACTGCCTGGGTGGCCAGGATCCAGAAGCTGGATGACTCAGAGATCTAGGGTAGAGCTAAACACACCTGACAGAAAAGCAAGCCAATGAGTAAGAGGGACTTCCTTCAACAGTTAATGGAGCACATAAAGAGATATACCATCGAACATTAGGTAGAGCTCTGGAACCTTCCAGAAGAGGGGAAGGAAGGATTGTAGAGCCAAAGGAGTTGAGGTCACCTGAAGAACATGACCCACAAAATAAACTAGTTAGGGCACATAGGAACTCATAGAGACTGAAGTGACAACCATGGAGCCAACTTGGTAGACCTCTGCATATATGCTATGGTTATTCAGTGTAACTGGGGGTGTCTCTGACTTTTTTCCTGTTAGTAAGACTCTTTTCTTCCTGGTGGGTTGTCTCATTCAGACTTGATATTAGGATTTATGCCTAGATTTATTACATCTTTTTATACAGTGTTTGGTGGGCATCAATGGGGAGGCCTGCTGTTTTCTGAAGGAAAATGGAGGAGCAATGGATCTGATGGTGAGGGTACTTGGAGGAAGGGAGGGTGGGGAGGCTACAGTCAGGAAGTATTGTTTAAGAGAAGAATAAATAAACAGGAAAAGAAAAGCTTTTACTCTTTGAGAATTTCTTTTAATGAATTTTGACCATTCACCACCACTTCTTCCCCAATCCCTCCCAGATCTACCCTCAGATCCTCTTGTCCCCTACAACTTCATGTCCTCTTTTAAATAAACAATCAACTTGTTTGTGCTGTCCATATATTTTTGGGTGTGGGGCCATCTACAGGGGCACTTCTAAACTACTAGGAGCCATACTCTTAAAGAAAACCAACTTTCTCTTCACCAGAAGCTACTAACTGTCCATAGTTCCTCAGTTAGAAGTGGGCTTGAGAGCCTCTTCCCTCTACATCCTACAATGCTGACTGTCTTGATCTTGAACATGTAGGTCTTATGCAGGCAACCACAGCTGCTGTGAGTTCATGAGTGCAGTAGTCTTGCTGTGTCCAGAAGACAGTGTTTTGCTCTAGTCTTCCTTGATCATCTTTACACTCCCTCTTCTAAAATAGCCTCTGAGCCTTAGGAAAGGAGTGCAATGAAAATTTTCTCTTTGTGGCTAAGCAGTTCACTGCAACGTGTGTTCTCCACTTTTACTAGTTGTGACTTTCTGCATTAATCACCATCCCCTGTAGAGAGAAATCTCTTCATAATGTCTGAAAAATGGCCTAATGTTTGGGTAGAAAGATATAAATTTAGAGGATAGTTTGATATTTTATCTATTTAGCAGAATAATAGTAGGTAAGCTCCCCAACCATGGGTTCTTGGCTAGACTTACCATACCATGCATGTATTTCCTCCTTTGCAGTGGGTCTTAAATCCAACCAGAAAGCAATTGGTTACCTTCATAATTACTGTGCTAGTCATTATTGCAGTTCATATGGTTCACAACTCTCTATGTCTGTTGACCAATCTCCTCCCAACTTTTTTGTAGCACCTTTAGTACTCTGAAAACTAGCCAGCTTTCTAGTCTGTAACAACTTGATTTTCCCATGTACTGTTGACAGTATATTTGGTGTTTTCAAGAATAGGGGGAGGTCCCACAAATTCTGGTGGACAAATAAGAACAATCATAAGGGTTTATGTTGCTTTGGGGGGTTCTGGGACAGTGCCAATCAACAAGTCAAAGGGAGGTATTTCACATCTGATGCTGGAGATTTTATTTCTATGGCTTAAGGGATGAGTGTTACCTCTATGGAGGTTTTCATATGGAATTTTTCCAGTGTTAGGTGGTCCCTAATATTATCCAGGTAAATGTCTGTGCACTAGAATCTTTGTAATGCATGACATTCTTTCCAGATATATGTGCATTCATTTTAAATTCAAATAGTCAACAGCTTTAAATTCACTCAATAGTGTTTTTCACTGATTCCTTAAAATTCACATTTATTATTTGAAGGCCACGAACAAACCTGCTTTCCGCAACATCTTTCTATTGGGCTATCCATATCATTTGAGATGAAAGAAGACATTTATAATAGTGTAAAATATCACCACACTATTTGTACTAGGAATGCCTTCAGACTCATACTTGTAGAGGCACTTTAAAAATGACATTCCCCTGGATCTAAGAGGAACATGGTTTTATTTTAAGAACTCTTATGTGCACATGAACATAAGAGACCAAAATTCAAGTCATTAGTGGTAAAACACAACACAGTGCAAATGCAGTGCAATACACAAAAAGACATTGCAGAAGGTGTCCCTTAGCTCTACTGCATGGGTCTTGTTGTCTAGGCTCAAGTCCATGGCATCATAAATGAAGAAAGTACCTACATAGGTGATCAGTTGGTTAGAAAAGATGTGAGAAAATACCTTTATTTTTAGAGGTGGAGTCTGGGTACAGCGGAATATAACTAGTATAGATATTGTAAGCAAAGTCGTAGTAAATTAAGAAATGAAAAATTCTTAAGAGTTAAGAGTGAAATCAAGAATGAAAGCTCTTCAGGAGTGCTTTTAATGATTTTGATATGAAATGACTGATTTTGGACCATTTTGACCTAGGAAAAAGAAAGGCAATTCAAAGAATTCATATACTAAATACTGGTTTTTCTTCAAGGAAGGATTTAAACAACCTTTGGAGTGAGACAGTGTGATCTAAGCTGCCTTTGCTGTTTCAGCCCCAAATAATGAGAATTGGTACTAACTAGAATCCATTACCCGAGTGTCTCTTGCTGACCACTTCAGGGCTCCAGGGTTGGCTCCAGCCAGTCCAATGTTTCCATCAATGTCTTAAGTAAGGCTGTAAATGCATTCTTATTAAATTTAAAGGAAATATGAATTAAGAGACATAACTATTTTTGAGTCTAGACCTCAAGTGACATCAACTAACTGAATCTACTGACTGGAATTCAACAGGGAAGTAAGAATGGTGAATCAAGGTTGCTACATCAGATTTGTTTAGCTTACCAATCTTTCCTAAATCCCTTCTACTTGGTAGTCACAGTAATGGATCCCAGCCCCACAGGGAGAACAAGTCCAGTGAGGGCCCTACCCTGCAGTGGGTTAAGGACATGTACAAGGGCCAAACCACCATCACCCAGGGTAGAAATAAAAGAGTCCAAATGTAATAGATTTGTGTGGAAACACTCCAGTGAGTTTTTTGTTGTCAGAACTTTAGAGTCAAAAATGTTTTCAGAATGTACCATGTATCAGGAATTGTACTAAATTGTGTTGTTAAATAAAAAATGGTCTATAACATCGTAAAATTTGATACCCAAGTTGCAACATTAAGCCTTTTGACCAGTTTTTGGAGCTTTCCAGAGAAAGCTTTCATTTTAAGAGTGAATAGGGAAGGAGTGAGTGAGAGGGGGAATTGTATTAAATTGTTGGCAAACCAAAGTGCAGATGAGTGGAGCCACGATGTCAAAGGAGGCAGAAGTCATGATTGTGAGGAGTTGCTGAAGGAACTGTAGAAAAATCTAATTGGAAGGAGGCATACTAACTGTGTGAAATTATTTGAAAGGCTGACAAGAAGACAGAGGAGGAGCCTTACTCACTGTTGCTGTGTATAACAGAAGTAACACAATCCAGTAGAGATTTGGAGGAGAAAATCTTTGATTTTGTATAAGGACAACAAGTCTGTGATGATTAGTTTTAATTGTCAACTTAACACAATTTTGAATCACCAGGAAAGAGTCTCAATGAAGGATAGTTTATATCAGGTTGACCTGTGCGCATGTCTACAGAGGCTTGTCTTGATTATCAAATGAAGTGAGAAGAGCAGTTCAGTGTGGACAGCACGATTCTTTTGGTTTGGGTCTAGACTGTGTAAGTTTAGAGATGAATCTGAACACAAATAAGTATGTGTGCATTCATTTTCTCCTGACTCTTAGATTGTAGATTCGACTAGCTTGCCTTCGATGGTGGACTATAATCTGGAATTGTAAGATGTCTATTTTTCCAGGATCCTTTATCACAGCAGCAGAACCTGTCTCAGATATAGAAGCTGTCCATCAGGGCAATGGAATGATGCATTCCTACATGGAACTTTCTGCTTCTGGGAGTTTTAAAACAGAGGCTGGTAAATTCTTGGTCAGAAACAATGAGACATTCTTACAATGAATTAGAGTTAAGAAGAGATATTCTATGTGTTGGTTATTGTACTATTGCTTCAAAGAAACACCATGACCTTATAGAAGAAAGCGTTGAATTGGGGAGTTGCTCACATTTCCATTATGGTAGGGATCATGGCATCAGGCAGGCAGGCATGGTACTGGGGCAGTAGGTGAGAGCTCACGTCTGATCTAGTGATCTGCTAAGGAGAGAAAGGAAGGGAGAACATGAGAGAGAGAGAAAGAAAGAGGATTTGGAATGAGCTTTCGAAACCTCAAAGCTCACCCCCAATGAGCTCCAATTCCATGAAAGCCATGCCTCCCAATCCTTCCCAAATAGTTCCACCTACTAGAGACCAAACACTCACATATATGAGCCTATAAGAGCCACTCCCATTTAAACCACCACACCCTGAAAGTGCAGTTCCAATTACACACTCATAATTCTAGTTTACAAATGCTTGGGTGGGAGATGATTCATCCAGCTGGAGTTGGGCCAGTCTATGTCAAAGGAGGAGACTCATTCCAAACTGAATGTGAAAATTCTTGGAAGGATTAAACCTGGGCTCCAGACTTTTGGGACTCACTTAAAGCTGTAACTATCACTGAGTGACACAAGTCAGCCCAAGAAGGGGCAGCTGTACTTCTGATACTGTCAGTCCTGGGTGTGAATGCATGTTCTGTCAATCAGGACTCTGGGTGGCAACGATCATGAACCCCAATTCAAATCTTGTCAAGCTAAAAGGAGATGTACTGACTCATGTAACCAGAACGTACATAGGTCCATCTAACTTGAGGCAAGTCAAATTCATATGCTGTAATTATCTGCCTTGTTTCTTCTCCCCCTTTTTTGTGTGATTCACAACTGTTATCTAGAGGAGTATAAGTTAGGCTGGCTAGGGCTGACAGTCATCAATACACTGTTCAGTATTCTCTCTCAAACCTTTCTAGCCTCTTTGGAGAAAGTTCTTACTTTGTTTTGTTCCCTCCATTGACACGGGCATATGCACCAAGTGCATAGAATTTAGTCACCAAGTATTTGCTCTTGTGCCAAGAATGGGTCTTGATAAATGAAATGAACTGGATTGTAGTTTGTCCTTTTAAAACTGCAACATTAGAACTGAATGGCTCTGCATTTTCATATATACTTCTTTTCTCATTACCATGCCCAAAATACTTGGGAGTATTCTTTATGTTAGATAAGACAGTCAGAGGTTCGCTCCATGCTTGCTTGGCCTCATGCAGGAGGACAGAACAGTGGTGGCACTGTGTGAGGAGTTCTTCACTACATATAGACAGTCAAGGACAAGACATCCTAAAGGACATACCCAGTGACATACTTCCCCCAGCCCCATGTCTGAAAGTTCCTACAACTTTCCAAAATAGTACCATCAGCTTGGGAACCAAGCGTTCAATGCATGAGCATTCAGGGACATTTCATAATCATACCATAATAGGAATTTTGAATCCATCTAAGTTATCAAAGAAAGTTACTTTTTAAACTTTAACAATAAAATTAAGAGTAAAATTTAATGTGTATTTCTCTCATTGGAAACACTTTTCTTGAAAAACGTTGTCTTTCTGTTAGAGTTGTTAATGGTCAAGGATAACACTAATGAATAAGCCTCTCAAACAAGCACAACCTGACTCCCTGTTCTTGGGACTCAATCAGGAAGTGACTTTCTCCTAAATAACAGGGCTTTCACCACCTGTTTTTTTTTTTTTCTCTATGGCGGCTGTCCTGTGGAGGTCTTGAAACGATTTCCTTAGTTTACCTATCTGCTTACTAACTGAAAATTGAGCACTTTGTGTCATCAATTCTCTTAAATGTTGGACTTTGAATCCTTGGGCATTCCTTGGTGATTTGGGTATCATTGAAAGGGGATTGGAAGGTTGACAAAGGGTTCTGCTGCAGTGTCTCACATTGTGTCTCCTTCTTGTGTCTGTACGTCTGTTGCAACAGAGGGTTCTTTCAGTTTCAACTTTCCCCTTGCCCAACAATATTTGGTTATTTGTTTTATTTTTTTCTGGGAGTCCTCCCAGAGAAACAGCTTCATTAGGAATTGTGTAGCTTGAAGCTTTTATGTGTTTTACCCGGTCCTGCAGCCACTTCTAAAATAATTACTCTGAGGCTTAATATTAATTACAAACTGTTTGGCCTATTAGCTCAAGCTTATTATTGACTAGTTCTTGAAACTTAAGTTAACCATTTTTTATTATTCTATGCATTGCCACATGGCCATGGCTTTACTGGTAATGTCCTGGCATCTTATACCTTCTGCAGTTAGATAGCATCTCCCTGACTCTGCCTTCTTTCCCTCTGTATCTCTGTTTGAATTTCCTACCTAGCTGTATTCTGCCCTGCCACAGCCTCAAACAGATTTATTCGTCAAACAATAATAGCAGTGTACAGGAGGAGATCCCACATCAGAATTGCATTTTCCTTATTTATTGCAGGGGAGGGTAGCCCCACTTATTTATCTACAGTCTGGGTTTGGTATAGCAGTAGAAAACCCTTTTTCATTGCACGAGTGTACACGTTATGATATTCAAGAAGTGTCCATAGGTCTTTTTAGAGCAAAGGATGTTGCTATTTTAAGTAGCTAAATGAAGGAGGAATAGGGAAAGGGGGAGTGTGGGTAAGTGAGAAGGAAGGTGTGTGCATTGGAGGTTGGAGAGTTGAGACACTACTTCAGACATATAAATGTAGAAGAGAAGATTTTTGTAGGTAGAGAAAACTGACTGACAACTATGAAGGTCTGATAGGACAGAGGTTGAAACATTGTGGCCTAACAATGTACACAATCTCAAGTAGAAAGACACTCCACCAGATGCAACCAAGCATGAAGTTAAAAGCATACAAATTAAGACATTAATGCAAACCATCCATCCATCCAATCAACAAACCAGTCAGCCAGTCAAACAGCCACCTCAAAGAAGGACAGTAACTGTGTTCTGGTCTGTACTCTGTGTTTGCTTTTCAGCGGTCAACAATGCTGTCTGAGATTCTAATAGCTGCATATGTGAAGTTCAGCTGTGGAGACAACTGATACTGATTCCTGGGTGGGATGGGTGAGGTGATGCTGGATGGCAATGGAGGTGGTGGTGATAGTCAGAGTTGCTGTCTCAGAGTGGCACTAGCCTCACAGGTGATGTTCCGGTGGACTCTGTTTAAACTTCTTTCACCCAGTTTTGGTCTCCTTATATTCAAAATCAGTCGTCCTGTGATTCTGGATGCTCATGGCAGCAGGGCTGTGTGCGATGCTGGCAATGGTTCTGAGGAAGGATCCGAGGACATAAGAGGGAACTTTACATGTAGACTCTGTCTTTGAAGTCCGGAAGGAGGCAACTTCTCAAATGTAGGAAATAAGGATGTGATGGAGAATACTCTACTATAAAAAATGAGAAGGTGATTCTACTTTCTCAGAGTTCCCTTCATTTTGTTTGCAGTGGCCTTGTAGTAATGTCAGAGAGAACCTCATTCTGCATGCCCCCCTTTCCTTTCCAAATCTAATTCCACAAAATTGCAATATGCTCATGTTGATGTAAAATTAATGTTTCATTCCAGTGTATTTATATAACTTGTCCACTCCTTTGTTTTTAAACAATGTTCTTCCCACATTGTCATTACAGGATTAGCTTCTGAGAGATGTCATGCATAAGGCTTACAATGACTGAAAAACCTATAAGACTGACGACTTTGAATAAAAACTGATCTGCCATTATTTAAAGGCAACCAGCTATTAAAGAGTCTGAGAGCTAATAGAGACTTTGCTATATAGATAGAACCCCAGCATTCAGAATGGACAAGACATTAAGAATCATTTTACCTAGGTATATCTTTATCTTCTGTTAAATTGTGTCTTTTAGTGTCAGCAACTCAGGATGGGGACCACATACTCAGTGGAATGTTTTACTGTGGTTAGAACATGAGACACTTTTGTGAGACCGGTTGTATTTGTATTCTTGTTTAACATAATGGCTGCAGATGTTACATTATTTACCTGTTATAGCAGATGACACATGTAGTGGTAAAACTATATATAATTAGCTCCCAGAGAGCACTGTATTTTATAGACAGATAAGGAATTCACCTCATAGGCCCAAATAATTCTATTTTCTAAATTATAAATCTAATTGTCTAAAAATATTAGAACTATTGTGTCAAATGAAATGAACTGGTTAACATCTATGACTGGTGCATCTTAGAGGTTTGACAAATCAGATTCCAGAGAGAGAAATCTGTCTAGCAGCTGAACTGAGGGACATTTCACTTCTTCAAACCTTCCACTTTTCTGCTTGTAGCATTTTCTAAGTGCTATCAAAAGACACTTTCCACTTGAGGAAATTGTAGCTTAGTACTTTCTGAATCTCTACAGAAACCACTGGGGTATTCAGTTATTTTCTCTATCTTGAAGTTTAAGCTGTCAATGCAGTAGGTGGAAAAGTGCAAAAGGAACATTTTATGAGCTTGAACATTCTCCTAGAAAACTGGCCTGCTGGAAGGTTTTGATTGTAATTTTGAACATTAAGTGCATCATGAAAAATTTTAGTAAACATCACTCTTTCAAAGCAAGGTTTAATTTAAAAATCATCCACATATCCACCTTTCTCATCTAGGCTTTGGCCAATATATCACTTCTATAAGTGTCAGCGTTATTCCACTAATTTGTGTCAAACAATGAAAATGTAGCCAATATTCTTCAGCATTCCTCTCTCTTAGTAACTTATACTCATGCATGATTTTCTGGTGTCATCCTGACAGATTTTACATAATTTGTGTGCCTGTGAATCTTTTGAAAGATAGGCTTGCTTCCTAGAAGGATCTAATATTGTTGCTATATTGTACTCAGGGAGACGACAAGGTGCCCCTCTTAGACTTGCACACTGTTCAGTTTGCATTCTGGCTACAGAGAGTGATTTGTGTTCAGACAGTGTGGATGGTGCCTGGCAGAGATCACGTGACCTCTGTTCAGATCATCCCTCTTGTAGGGTCCCTATACTTCCGAATTATGGATCTGTTGCTTTGGATTAAACATTGTTTTTTATCATTTTTTATTTTAATTTTAAATAGCTTGTTTTACATGTCAATCCCAGTTCCCTCTCCCTCCCCTCCTCCCTCACTCCCCTTCTCCCCCACCTTCCCACCCTATTGCCAAATCCTTCCACATAGGGGATATCTAGAGTCTGTCATTTTACTCTCGGTAGGGTCTAGGCACTCCCCTAAGAGTCCAGGCTGAGAGAACATCCCTCTTTGTGCTATAGTTTTTCTCTGGCTAATCTTATTTGAAAACAGTAAATCACATCATTAAGTGTGTTTTATTCTACTTGTATATATTCGGCATGTTAAATAGACATTTTAGTCAAGAGAGAGTATTCCTAAAAGAACAAAATATGAATAGAAGGCATTTTTGAAGGTAAATTCAAAGCCTTGAATTCAGTTGTGGAACAACAATCTTGATGGTTAAAAGCATCTTTTTAATGAGAATTTTCTGGATTTTTAAAAACATTGACTACTTTAAAAATATTTCTTAGTCATTTTTATTTCTTTCTTGGGGACCAGAGGGGGGGATGGGGTGGGGGTTTGGGGAGGTTGGTGAAGGGTGGGGGAGGAGGGAAGGGAGAGGGAGCTGGGATTGACATATGAAGCAAGCTTGTTTCTAATTCAAATTAAAAAAAGAAAATTCTTTGTTTCAATTCATAGCTCATATAAAAGCTGGCTTATTTGTTGTCTTGATTCTGTTTTTTTTCTTTATATATTCTGTCTATTTATCCTCTACTGAATGCATACCTGAAAAATCTCCCCCCACTCTGTGAGCTTCCTCTTCACTGTACTAATTATTTCTTTTGCTTTTTAGTTTTATGAAGCCCCGTTTGCCAATTTTTGTCTTAATTCCAGACTGAATGGATTCCTATTCAGGAAGTCCCTTTCTGATCCTTATCTCGGATGGTGCCCCTATGTTTTCTTCTAGTGGTTTCAGCATTTCAGGTTTCCCCTTGAGGTATTTGACTCATCTGGAGTTGATTTTTGTGCAAGGTGGTAGACATAGGTCTACGGTCATCCTTGGACATGGCTGTGCACATCCACTCTTCCAGTCCTATGTGTGGACAATGCTGGCTTTCCTTCAGTGTGCATTTTTGACATCCTTGTCACATAAGAGAGGGTGGTAACTATGCATACTCAGGCTTGGTCCATCTGCTTTGTTCCACTGGCCTGCATGTCTCTGTTCTAGTACTGTGATGGTTTTTTGTTTGTTTGTTTGTTTGTTTTTTCCATAGCTCTGCAATATAGTTTGAGCTATGACAGCAACTCTTCTACCATTGTTTGTTTTTCTCAGATTGCTTTGGTTATCCAGAGTCTTCTGTGGTGTCATATGAGTTTTAGGATTACTTTTCTTTTTCTATGAAGAATGTTGTGGTGATTTCAATTGGGACTATACTGAATCTTTACATTTCTTTTGGTAGAATAATCATTTTCACAGTGCTAGTTTTTCTAACCCATGAGTATGGGAGCTCCTTCCATCCTCTAGTCTTCTAGTGTTTTCCTCAATTATTTTCTTCAGAAATTTAAAGTTTTCACTACAGAGGTCTTTTACTTCCCTGGTTGGCTGTATTCCTTTAGTTTTTTCCCCACTGTTTTTTTTCTTTATTTCTTTTTCTTACTTTTTTCTTTTTTGAGATAGGGTCTTATGTAGCTCAGGCTGGCCTCAAACTTTAGATGAAGATTATCATGGACTTCTGATCCCGCTGCCTCCATTGCCAGAGTGTTGGGACTACACTTGTATGCCACCACACCTGGCTCACATGGCACTGGTATAGAGGCAAGGATTTTGTGCAACTTAGATAAGCATTCTACTAGTGGAGTTACGGCCTCTGCCCTGCCTTTAATTTTTAAGACAGCTTCTTGCTGAGTGTCTCTGTTAGACCTGGTACTGACTATGTAGTTTAGGCTGTCCTCAAACTCATAGAAATACTACTACCTCAACCTCCTAAGTGCTGAGATTATAAAAAAAAGAGCCACAATGACTGGTAGTATTTAAAACTCCATTATAAAAGATTGCCTTTATGAGACAAGGACTTACTCTGTAGTCTAGGCTACTCTGGAGCTAACTATATGATTTAGTTTGGCTTCAAATTCCCAGCAATCCTCTTGCTCCAGTTTCTAGAGTTCTAGATTCACAGGTATGAACCACCATATCCAGCTAGTTTCTGTATTTGAAAATACAGACAATTCTCATCTAAACAAGATTCTGCCAGATTTTATGTAGACAATCGTACATATTGATGGTTTTAAATACATCATTAATAACTTATGCATACTGTGTTTAATTTCATAAAAGATTCAGTACAGCTTATATGTACTTTGCTTCTTTCAAACAAATTATTCATATACCTGAGCTACTAGTTACTATTTTTTTCCCACACAAATAACCAGGAATAAGGTTGCAGGACCAAACTGGACTTTTTGGCTATTGTGATTTCTATATTTGCCACTAGTTGAGAATGTCTGTTATCCCACATTGGCTTCCACACTCTGAATGATGCAGCTTCTGGAACGTTTGTGCCAATCTGACCTCTGAACCAATGGTTCACTTGTTCTTTATTTGCCTTTTCCTGAGGAGCCTAAGCGTCTCTCCTAGGTTCCCTGTTTAACTCTGCTCTACCGCTTACTGCAAGACCTTGATTCAGACTATTTTTTAATTGAAATTATTTTTGTTCATTAAGATGTAGAAGCTTTATCTATATTATGAATAATAACATTTTACTGACTCTTTGGATTGCAATCTCGTTCACTGTACATTATCTGGTTTTCACTGTGCATCATTTGGGTTTATTAATGATACCATTTGCAAAACAAAGAATCCTGCTGTACGGCTTAAAGATATCCTGTCTCACTTGAAAAAAATCTCCAATCCTAGTTTATAAAAACATTTTTCTATAAATTTTAGCTTTTCCATCTACACAATGGAGTACTATTCAGCAGAAAAAAGTAATGGAATCATGAGATTCGCAGGCAAATGGATGACACTAGAAGAAACCATCCTGAGTGAGGTAACCCAGTCACAAAAAGAGAAACATGGCATGTACTCTCTCATATATGGATTTTAGACATAGATCTGGGGAGTGCCAGCCTACAATCCTATGGCCAGAGAGTCTGGGAAACAGAAACTTCATTTAGTGGCTGATCAAGAAGAGGCAGACTCCCTTGGTTAAGTACTGAGCTGAACTCAAGAAAGCCAGTAACAGAGAGGGAGGACTAATGATCAAAGGGATTAAGACTGGGCTGGTTTAACCTCAGAAACAGCTGACCAGACAAAGGTTAACTCTTGAATCCCAGGCATCAGCCTGGGAATCCAGCATGGGACTGATCAAGACCCCCCTGAATCTGGGTGTCAGTGAGGAGGCCTAGGTAATCTATTGAGCCTTGGGCAGCAGATCAGTACCCATCCCAAATATACACACGGACTTTGGACTCCCACAGAACAATGTGAGGTGCACTCTTACCCTGATCTCTTGGGGAAGGGTCTAGACCCTGCCCTATATGAAATGACAGATTATGGACTCCCCCATGGAGGGCCTCACCCTCCCCGGGGGAATGAGGGGATAACGGGGGGGTTGGGGGGAGGGCACGGGAGGAGGGGAGGGAAAGGGAGAGGGACCTGGAACTGACTTGTGAACCAACCTTGTTTCTTATCTAAATTTAAACTGGAAAATAAGATAAAATAAAATAAAATAAAGAAAAAAAGAATGAAAAAGATAAAAAAAGACAAAGAAAAAAATTTTAGCTCTTAGATTAAATCACTAATTCTATATGTAAACATGACTGATTTTGAACTTATTTCTGAAGTGATAGAAGGTAAAAATGCCTCACCTGTTTTCCTTGCAGATATATGAGCAATTGTGCAAGCACTGTTTATAAACAAATAATTTTCCTATTTTAACTTAAATTGTAGAGGTGATTGAAATAAAAACCTCAACTGGACAGTGTTGGTGCATACCTTTAATTCCAGCACTTGGGAGCCAGAGCCAGCCTGGTCTACAGAGTGAGTTCCAGAACAGTCAGGATTGTTTGACAGACAAACCCTGTCTTGAAAAACTAAAAAAAAAAGAAAAAAAAGAAAAAAGAAAGAAAACGAAATATAAGCCTCAAAGTACACATTTTATGAATCCTGGTTGCCAGTTCTATTTAATTGTAAATGAGACCTGTGGTTTTAAACATAATGGATGCCCTTAGGTAAAACACAACCCCCAAATATGAAAACAGCACCTTCATTTACTAACTGTCCTTAAAATTTCCACCATTCTGCTTTTTATTCATACATCTGTTACCAGTTTTCATTCTTGTGCCTTCTGAGGTGAGGCCTGACTAGGAAACATATTTGATACTTTAGTTTTGTGTTTAGCAGCCCAAGTATTACTTTAACCATGGATTTTATTGTCACTCAATTTAAAGCCCTGAGGGCTGGTGTTTATTTCCTCAATTTAGCCTATCCAAATTCACCAGATTATTGTGCACAACCAGTTTGCTCTCTATCGAATGCTATGTATTTGTTGTGGTTCAAGTAGAAAATGTTCTGATGAGCTCTCTAGGCAGAAATATCCCAATAAGTCATGAGATTGAGATAAAATGTTTTCTTTTCTTTTAAAAATATTTTCCTTTTTGAGAATTTTGTTAATGAAATGGCTCAAAAATAGGACTAAACTTATACAGGTCATACAGTCATCGCAGGATAGTTTTGAAATCTTAATACAAAGGATTCAGGAAATGCAAAACTCATTGCAGGAGAGTAAGAAAGGGTTGCTAGAAAATATTCAGGATATTAAAAATGATAATGTAGGTCTGACCAACAGGTTTAAAGAGATGGAACACAAAATTGAATTACTTTCAGGAAAAATGTGTTCCACAGATAGAATTGAAAAATTGGAAAATAATGTTGAAACATTTAACGAAAAACACGGTTCCATGTTTGATGATTTCACTAGCAAATTACAAAGACTGGAACATAAAATTGAAATGCTAACAGAAAAGAATTGTTCCATGTCTGAGAGCAATGATAAACTAACTGATAGAATATCATTTGTGGAAGGCAGTTTACATGCTATTGAGGTACTTTCTAAGGATGAGAATATTAGAAATTTGGAATCACATGTAAATGATGAATGTAAAAAAATGAAAGATTCCATGACGTCCTTAGAAAATTATTTGTCCCAAGAACTTCAAGAGCTCAGAGAAACAATGATGAATAGACTGCAGGATTTAGAAGACGCTCAATCTGATACTTCAGAATCAGAAATACAGGCAACAGGTCAGGACAGGAGTTTCCCAAAGCTTCTCAAATGCCAGAAAGATCTCCCTAAGGTTGCTATGCATTCCCCTATGGTTTTTCTAGTATCTGTAACAGAAAAACCAGCAACGAAAAAACAATCAAATGGTCCCATTGCTTATCACTGGGAACCTATACAGATGAAGGATCTAAAGAATATTAAGGAGGCCATTGTCTTGTATGGTCTTAATTCTCCCTTTGTCAGGGAGCTCCTAACCTCATGGGCTACTGTAAATAAAGTAACCCCAAAAGACTGGGCCCAATTAGCCTCCGTAGTGCTCGAAAAGTCTTGTCAAATTCAATGGAGAGCTTTATGGAGGCAAGAAGCAAAAGCTATAGAGATTCAGGAATTACAGAATGGTCATGAAGTACCCCAAGACAAGATTCTTGGGGAGGGTCCTTATGTTGACACGCAGGCTCAATCTGCATATGACGAGCACATGTTGTCTTTGTGCCATACAGCTGCTTTAAATGCCTTGGATAAGGTTTGTGAAACAGGAGAGATAATGCAACCCTACACCAAGGTATTACAGGGCCCAAGGGAAAGGTTCACTGAATTTTTAGAGAGATTATCCAGAGCAGTAGAAGTACAGGTAGCGAATCCAGAATCCAGGCGTCTCCTTATAAAATCTTTGGCATATGAGAACGTGAATCCTCAATGCAGGCAGGTAATTTGGCCATTAAAAATAAGGTCAGTGCCATTGGAGGAATGGGTCCTACATACAGCAAACCTGGAATGTAAAAGTCAGGATACAGGAGCTTGGGTAGGTGAAGCTATTTCTACAGGCTTGAGGAGGCACCAGGATGCCAAATACCCTACCTGTGATGATATAGAGGCCTGGGTAGGGAAGGCAATCTCCAAGAATTTTAATAGGCATAAAGATGCAACATGCTTTAATTGTGGTAGAATAGGACATCTTAGTAGGAACTGTAGACAACGCATTCCTAGAAATAATGCTTTTACCAGGAATGCATCAAACAGAAGGCCTAAGCCTCCTGGTCTATGCAGGAGGTGTGGGAAGGGGCGCCATTGGACTGATGAATGCTTTTCCACAATAGACAGACAAGGTAGATCTTTAAAGCTGGGAAACGGGGTTCAGGGGCTCAATGGAGCCCCAAAAAGGAAGATTATCCGGTCATTCCCAGTGACAGTGGAGGACAGCCTCTCCCAGGACAATTAGAAGATCCACTGCCCATTGTAAATAATACGGCACTGGATAATACATTAGCTCCAGAGGATGAAACAATTACATCAGGAGGAGATACAAAACATATATTTTGGCAAACTTCTATACAATATCATAGACCCAAGCTACCAGTTAAGGTAAATAATAGGTTGATTCACGGCTTATTGGACACCGGAAGTGACGTCACTATCATTAATCAGCAGTCCTGGCTGCCCAACTGGGCTTTAAAAGAGGTTAATGTTCAATTCTTAGGGATTGGAACCCTATCTGAAGTTAAACAGAGTGTCAGATGGATTGACTTTATTGGGCTAGAAGGACAGAGAGGAAGGTTAAAGCCATATGTTGCAGATATTGCTATAAACCTCTGGGGTCGTGATCTACTCCAGCAATGGAATACGCAGATTAACATTCCTCCTGTATCAGCTAGGAATTATAGACAAGCTCTTAGTGGTAGAAAGAATATAGTAAAACAGTACAGAAAACAGATGCCAAATGTACAGGCGGTACAGAAGCAAGATGCTAGTGCCAAACCTACAGAGCAACCAAAAGCTCTACCATTAAAATGGCTGACAGATGAACCCGTCTGGGTGGGTCAATGGCCTATGACATCTGAGAAGTTAGAGGCTTTGGAGAAGTTAGTTCAGGAACAGCTAGATGCTGGACATATTGAGGAATCAACTAGTGCATGGAATTCACCTGTTTTTGTTGTCAAGAAGAAATCTGGTAAGTGGAGAATGGTTACTGATCTTAGAGCCATCAACAAGGTAATTCAGCCTACGGGGTCTCTACAACCTGGGATGCCGTTACCTTCTCTAATTCCTAAGGATTGGCCAATTATAGTTATAGACTTAAAAGATTGTTTCTTCACCATACCGTTACAAGAAAACGACAGAGAAAAGTTCGCCTTCACAGTACCTATCTATAATAATTCCCGTCCGGTACAGAGATTCCAGTGGAAGGTACTACCTCAAGGTATGTTAAACAGTCCAACTTTGTGTCAATATTTTGTGAATAAACCTCTAGAAATAATTCATAAAAAATTTCCACATTCGTTAATATATCATTATATGGATGACATATTGTCTGATTCAAATAAGGGTACTTTGGAAAAGATGTTTGAAGCAGTAAAGGAAATTTTGCCTCACTGGGGATTACAAATTGCCCCAGAAAAAATACAAAGAGGAGATTCTATTAACTATTTAGGTTATAAAATAGATGCTCAGAAAATTAGACCACAGAAAGTACAGATAAGAAGAGATTGTTACCGGACTCTTAATGATCTTCAAAAACTATTAGGAGAAATCTCTCAATTACAGACAATTATCGGTGTAGAAGGGCATGATTTAAAACACCTGAAAATGGCTTTAAAAGGAGATAAAGACCTAAACAGCCCACGAGTACTATCAGCTGAGGCTGAAAAAGAATTAGAATGGGTAGAAAAGAGAATATTAGAAGCACATGTGGACCGTGTGGATCCTAATCTGGACTGTATTCTGGTTATTTTACCATCTAGAGAATACCCCTCAGGAATATTAATGCAGAGGGAAGACATCATTCTAGAATGGGTATTTCTGCCACATAAACAGAATAAAAAATTGAAAACATATATAGAAAAGATCTCCGATTTGATATTAAAAGGTACATTAAGGTTTCGTCAACTGACTGGGAAAGACCCAGCTGAAATTATTGTACCTTTAACGAATGAGGAAATTTCCCCCTTATGGAAGGATAATGAGTATTGGCAAATAGCTTGCAGTGACTTTTTGGGAAGTATTAGTAATAACTATCCCAAAACAGAGAGAATCAAATTCATAAAGAAAACAATTTGGATTCTTCCACGTATCGTGAGGCAAACACCTATTTCTGGAATTCTTACCTTCTACACAGATGCAAACAAATCAGGTAAAGCAGGGTATAAATCAGGAGAGATAAGTAAAGTAGTTCAAAGCCCTTACAACTCCATACAAAAGGCAGAGTTATATGCCATTCTGATGGTACTTAAAGACTTTACAGAGTCTCTCAATATAGTCACGGATTCTCAGTATGCAGAAAGAGTTGTCTTGCACATCGAGACTGCAGAATTTGTTCCTGATAATACAGAATTAACCTCATTGTTTTTACAATTGCAGGAAATCATCAGAAACAGGACTCACCCTATATATATATATAACACACATCAGATCCCATACAGGTCTGCCAGGTCCTCTGGCACAAGGCAATGATGAAATTGATCGTTTATTAGTAGATAATGTGTTGGAAACTTCAGAATTTCATAAGAAACACCATGTTAACAGCAAAGGTTTAAAGAAGGATTTTTCTATCATCTGGCAACAAGCCAAAGAAATAGTAAGAAATTGTCCCAGTTGCTCATTCTACAATCAAACTCCATTACCAGCAGGTTGTAATCCTAAAGGTGTTCACAGAAATGAACTTTTGCAAATGGATGTATTTCACTTCCCAGAATTTGGCAGTTTGAAATATGTACACCATACCATAGACACGTTCTCAGGCTTCCAATGGGCTACTGCCCTCAGCTCTGAAAAAGCTGATTCTGTTATTACACACCTCTTAGAGGTGATGGCTGTTATGGGTATACCTAAAACAATAAAAACTGACAATGCTCCAGCATATGTCTCCAGTAAATTGGAACAATTCTTCAAATATTATAATATAAAACACGTAACTGGTATACCTTACAATCCCACAGGACAAGCAATAATTGAAAGATCTAACAGAACCTTAAAAGAGATGCTTCATAAACAGCCAGGGAAAACAAAGACACCTAAACATAGGTTACACAATGCTTTACTAACGTTGAATTTTCTTAATGCTGATGAAAAAGGACAAACTGCAGCAGAAAGACACTGGACTACAGAGAAGACTTCTGAACTGAACCAACCGGTGTATCTTAAGGATGTTATGACCTCAGTCTGGAAACCAGGATATGTGTTACATTGGGGAAGGGGTTATGCTTTTGTTTCCACAGGAGAAGAAAAGATTTGGGTTCCATCAAAATTAATTAAAATTCGATCAGAACAGAAAACATCTCAGGAGGAGGAAGATAACAGCCCATCTACAAATTCATATTCTACCATGGGTAAAGTGACCTCCTAAAAGGAAAGAGAAGTGTTATGTTTTTTGTCTTCACAGGTAAACTCAGCAAAGAATACTGGACATATAGTTTCCTGAAGAATGAATAGCCACCCTAAGGACCATCAAACAAACAGTAACTCACTGTGTGGTATCAAAGTCTAAATCTCTCTATATTGCTTTTTCATAGTACACTTTTATCTTTGTTTCTTCATATACCTCAGTCCTCATTCATTTAACTGAAGCTGGCTTTGGAGTTGGATTGGCTCTCCTACTCTAAACTCAAGCATATTATTTAAATACGATTCAGAATTTCTGTATTATATCAAAGAGCCATTAATATAAGACAGAAGAAATAAAATGAGGGACTGTTATCTGTGGATTTCTTTTTCTGAACAGTCTAATTTCCTCCAGGTTTTCCATCTTCCCTATTGTCACCTCTTCTGTATGCATACATATGAAAGTTAAAATATTTCTTTGTTAACATTAATGTTTGAGTTTTCCAGAGAACAAGGGATTTCCTGACAGCAATCTTCAACTGCTTCAGAAAGAGAATGAGGATCCACTTCCTTGACTTCACCTGATTCGAATGGAGGCATCTGAACTGCCCCACATCATTGACTCCACCTGACAAGCACTATCCTGAAACTGGCTTTAAACTACATCACTCTACACAACTCCGGATCAAGAAACTGAAACAGCACATCTTCTACAATCTGGCCAGAGCTTCAGATGAGAACTTCAATCAACACTAGAACCCCAGTCAGGAACTTCAATCAAGCATCTCCTGCCATACAGAGACTGTCTGATCTACTGAGATTTTGTTATACTAACATTTTTCTTCTCACAGGTCCCCATGAGATCATCATCCCATCTCAGCAGGAAGTAGTTTTGAGAATTCCACGCCCCCTCTCCCTACTATTGATATTAAAAGATAGTTTACACCTGTTAGTGTTAGTTTTCAATTATTTTAGAGTTGGGATTGGAAGGAAGTGTTCATATTTGGGTGTTTCTTTCAGATAAGTTTAGGTAGAATAGATGTTTGATACATTTTGTTCATGGACACAAGTTAGTTGTTCTTTTTTAGACTAAAAGGGGAATTGTAGGAAGAAGTCTATGCCGCCATTAAACATGTGACTTACTAGAGGTGCATACAGATGAGGTAATAAAAGGACGGTTTACCACACCGCTAACCACACCCACTTTAGGCAGGACTAAAGACGTATACGGCTGGACGTAAAGACGTATACGTATGTAGGCGGAACTACGTCACTAGCCAGGCCCACTTTTGGGCATGGCTAGGGGGTGTTACGGGGGAAGGTATAAAAGACAATACACAGGAAGTCTCGCTCTCTTTTCCCGGAGTTCGGCTTCTGGTCTGGCAGTGGAAAACTGCTTGGCTCCTCTGGGTAGCTTGTTTGGTATCTTGTGAGTAATTTCTACAATAAATACTTAGTTTTACTTTCAGTAATTGTGTGTCGCCTATCATTACAGCGTCCTTTGGAGCCTACACTGTAGTAACTGACTTCATTAGCTGTTGGACTTCATGAACAACAGATTTGAATGCCACCTATGTTATTAGGTTTTAATCAGTGATTAATAAAATAGTTCTAAGCCGGGCAGTGGTGGCGCACGCCTTTAATCCCAGCACTCGGGAGGCAGAAGCAGGCGGATCTCTGTGAGTTCGAGCTCAGGCTGGACCGACAGCCTCCAAAACCATACAGAGAAACCCTGTCTCGTAAAACCAAAATAAATAAATAAATAAAAATAAAATAGTTCTAGACATTAAACCCATGCACATGCTTTGTCTTAATTGTAACTTAAATTATCTAAATTTCTCCCTAACCCATTTTAATTTTTAAGATACTCTAATATTAGTAACTATGTCTGGTTACTTAATTAATGCCAAGTCAGGAAGAGATGAAGTGAATAGACAGGAGTAAGGCTCAGTGTAAATGAGTGGATGCTGATTCCAGCTCTTCTCATGGCTGAGTCATAACGATGATTCTGAAGAGAAGGTAATTCCTTACTTTAGCATCCTAACTATGGTCACATCTCCGCTTGTTGACAAGTCTGGCTCACCTCCTGTTGGATATATTGCCAGGGAACTCCTCACTGACCCCATGGACTAGATGTTGCCATATGTAAGGGTTAGTTTTAATTATTAATTTGACACAATTAGAACTACCTGAGAAGAATGTCTTAATCTTTATAGGATTGTCTGGCTCAGCTTGGCCTATGGGAATGTCTATAGGGAATTGTCTTAGGTGACGTCATTGATGTAGAAAAACCCCATCTGAAAGCAGATGGCATGATTTGCTGGTTTGGCATTACATAACGGTAGAGAAAGCTAGCTCTGAACTCAGAATGCATGCTTTCATTCTCTCTCCACTCTTGACTAGATGTGATATGACCATGTTCTCAAACTCCCAATGCTGTGACTTTTCTGCATTGATGAACCGTGACCTGAGTCTGTGAATTAAATAACATTTCTCCCCTAAGATGATGTTTGTCAGGATATTTTATCATAGTGGAAGAAATGAAACGAGGATACTGTGTGACTTGGTTTGGCCAATGAAATATGAAACAGTGGTATGTCTGCGTGTGGGCTCAGAATGAAAGAGCTGTGTATGACTACCATGTTCCTGTTTTCTGTTTGGCCAGACATGCTCCTGATGTTGGAAACACTGACAGCCTGATTCCCAGAGTGAGGGTGACACACAGAAGAACGTCCCCATGAGCTTGCAGTGTCCTATTGCAATAAGAATAAGACCTTTGTTGTTTGAGAAGTTTTATGATTTGGAGGTGGTTTGTTGTTATGCCACAACCCAACTTGTCTTTGAAATGTAGGCCAAAGCAATTGCAAAAGGTAATGGTGGCATACTTAGGTTCCCTGCAAAGCTGCCATGCCCTCCACCCTTAAACGGATGCACTCGTAGTAATCAAACATCATTTGGTGTCATTCTGGGTTTTTGGCTGCAGTTGATTGATTACCTCACTTCAAGCAAGAGCAGAATAGTCTTAAGCAGGATTTGGAGTAGGTTTTGAGAGAATATCAGTCCTAGGGTTGGCTGGATGCAGTGACCAGTGGCATCCATCTGGGGGCTGATGGACACTTGCTGTCACGGAGAGGTGGGAGATAGCAGCTGTGCAAGCAGAAGCAAGCACACATGTGTGAACAGCAGACCCGGGACTGCAGACAGAGGAAGCACAAGTATGGAGCACACCCCTCTCCTCTCTGCTTTTCTCAGAAGATGATCTGAAGTGGGTTTCTGTAATACAATGGGAAGTCCCCAGATAAGGTATAATCCACTCATAATAGGGCTGCAGCACAGTTCTGCCACTGTTCCTGGGAGGATTCAGGGCTCAATTCCTATGCCAGGGATATAAGTATCTCTTCCATAAAGCCACCTGACAAAATTCCCTAAAAGGCCTGTTACAGAGGCAATTCAAGGAAAGCAATCCCTCATACCCTGAATTCCCAGGCAGGCAGCATGTCTCCTGCTGTACAGCAGGAAGTCTTCAATAGCTGCCTTGTCTGTACCAACAGTACCTAAGAAAATCAGAGCCCCAGACACCATAAATCATAGTGGTATTCCAACACTAATTGTGAAAGGCACTCCTTGTTACAGGAAAAGCAATGGCATCATACCCAGCACAGAAACATGGGGAGAGCTCTTTGCTTGTTGGGAATATTTGAGGATCGGTAGAAAGACCTTTGGGGATAATCTCTGTGAAGAAGGGAAACTACATGAGCAACTAAGCTGTGAAATGAGTAAGAACATCTATTTATGGGACAGCCATTCAAATCCCAGCTGTATCTTTGATATCTTCTCGGAGCAGGTGAAATCTAGAAGCATTCCTGCAGGGTTGCCAGGAAAAGGAGTCCATGTGAAGGTCTCTAATTGCCACAGTGTGTCTTGGGACCTGTGTTAACAACTACTGTTTTAGATTTCAGAGTAAAGTGTCCAACCTGGGGAGGAGTTGGACATGATGGCTGTGAATGAATGGGACAGAATAAGCGTGCAGCAGGGCGTGTTGTTCAGACATGGGTTTGAAGATAGGAGCCAGACAGAGGTGGGTTGGGGGATAGATATGATAGGGGTCAGACAGAGATGGGTTGGGGGATAGATATGATCTAGGTAATTTGCATACACAAATGAAATGTTAAAGAATAAATAAAGATTATCAAAAAAAAGAAAAACAAGGAACAGAATTAGTTAAAATTAGAAATACTTAAACTATATCCTACATGGGACTGGAGAGATGGCTTGGTGGTTAAGAGCACTGTCTGTTCTTCCAGAGGACTCAGGTTTGATTCCGAGCTCACAGCTGCATATAACTCTAGTCCAGGAATCTGACACCCTTTTCTGGCCTTATCAGTTACTGCATATACATGGGACATACATATATGGAGGAAACACATCCATGCACATAAAAATAATAAAAAACAAAGAAAATTTTAAAAATTCTCATCCATCTATTCACTGAACAAGTTTTTACTAAGC